>NW_005054328.1:6844292-6873907 GCF_000277835.1 Geospiza fortis | reverse complement strand
GGGGCGGCCCCGTGTCCCCGATGGCGGCGTTTAGCGGCGGCCGGCTGCAGGCGGGACGGGGCCGGGTGCGCTGCGCTGCCCGGCCGTGCCCTGCGCACAGCAGCACCTGCGGGGACCCTCGCCCTGCGGGAAACTGCAACGCGCTGCAGCCAATGTCAGCCCCGTGCCCTTCCTTCGCCGCCGGGCCGCAGCTGGTGCAGCATCAAAATCCTGCCATGTGCAGGTCGCTAACGCAGATGGTAACAAGGGTTCACCTATGCCGCTCTTTCTACCTGTGTAGTTGTTACTGTGATAGTCCAGACTTTCAGGGGCTGTTTCAGAGGTGTTTGGAAATGCAGTTCTAAATTCCCTCACAGCCACGCAGAAAAAAAATCACTAGCTGAAAATATAGTCAGGTACCATTTTGCATTTACTCATGTTACTGGGGGGAAAGGCTCATTCAAGGCAAAACTCATGTGCTTTTCATGTATCTTTGATGTGAGCACATAAATCTGTAGAGCATTTCCAAAACTTCATAGAAATAATTAAAATCTCTGTGTAAATATTGGAGAAACATTGAAATGTTACTGCTTTATATGACTGACATAAAGCTGCAGAAAAGCATACGTGTAAATTTAGGTTAAACTAAAAAATATGCAAGCTGGAAAGACAGAGAGGGAAATGTATCTGTGGTAGTTTAAATAAGAATTGGAAAAATAATCTCTAGATTACTAAAATTAATTTATCAGTGGGCTAATAACATTGTAACACTTTACTGTACCCTTAAGGTTAATAACATTGTAATGCTTTACTGTACCCCTAAGGTGAAGGAAATCTATCATCATGGAAAGATGCTCATGATAGCGGGGAAGGGGGGGGGTGTAAATAAAAAAAGAAAAAAAAAATTGGGTTTTAGGTCTATAATAATTTATTCCAGGTATTTTGTATCATTTCATTCTATACACCAAGAGTGAGCCAGAATAGTCTGTCCTATTACTTTGTAAAATGGGAAGTTGCTACATTGCAGCCATGGATTCGAGGCTTTCCCTCACTGCCTGGAAAATGCCAAACGCTGTAAGGTTGTGTTGCATCACGTGGTGCAATATTGAAATCTTTCCTAATACCGCAGTACACTGCAGTAGAATGGTTTTAATGCAGATTACCTGGAGATTATTCAAACAGTCCACGTTACCTCACTGAAACACGAAGGAAATTGGTGTGATCCTCCTGGCATTGTGCTGCAGTGCCACGCTGCAGGATATTGCAGGAGCAGGAAACTTTTTGACACCTTTAACTCTGCACTGATTTATTGTTTCAGAGTGGGATGATAGAGCAAAAGTAGCACAGCAGTGACTGCACTGTAAATCACAGAGAACTGAGGGGGAGCAGTTCTTTTCACATTGTTCTCAGGTAACAGTGTGTAGAAATCATCTGACAGACAAATCTCTAGTGAAAGCTTTTTAGTTTAAAGTTTATAGCTTTTCCCTTCTAAGAGTTAGAGCTCACTGGTGTCTTGAGGATAGTATTTTTCCAAAAGGATATAATAAGTTTCATGACAGCTGCTTAATTTTTTTTTCAAATGTGAAAGAGAGTGCAGTTTAGTGCAAGAAATGCTGACATGCATGATTTTTCAGAGAGCTGCTGCTCCAGGCTTTTGAGTCAACTATCTCACATGTACACCAAATTGCTGCTCTGGCTTTCATTATATTCATATTCTGTGTTTGTTAAATACTGCAGGGTATGGTAGAATGGTTAAAATATTACTTCCATGGTGAATAAAGTTTTAATTGCTGAAGTTACTATACATTAAATATAACCAAATTATATGTGGTAGTTTTTTTCCCCAAATAGTAATAAAGAGAATTTAAGATAAGTTTTATATGTATCACACTTTTAATTTAAGATTCTTTACAGAATGTTTTTTAGGGGACTTTTCCTAAATCTTAAGGATGATAAACAGAGAAGACAAAAGAAATGAAGAGAGAAGGTTAAAACAAAACCTCTCATCTGAGATTTGACCTCAGAAGGGAAATCCTGGAGGTGAAGCCATTGCAGAGAAGAAGTAAAAGAAGGTAACAAAGCCTTAAGACTGCGATCATGGGGAGTGGAATGGGAGGAGAGGTCAGAAGCTGTTGAGAAGTGGAATTAAGTATTTTATAATCCAAGAAGGCAGTTATTGATTCTGCAATAAGCTAGGGGTCCTGCTGCCATTTCAGAGTACGCATAATGTGAGCGCACTTTTGTAGAGTTGCAAGGTGGTGGGATGTAGGGTCCTGCAGATGCTTGTTCTGATGGGGACCATCAGAAACAGAGCAGTGACAAAGTCACTGCCATAGGTGGAGCTTTTGGCAGCAGTGTGGGAAGCAGCCTTTCACTTGAGCAATGCTGAGGGAGGAGGTGGTGATAATTATTTGGTCAGAGGGATCAAAAAGGGAAGTTCTGCTTCAGAGGGATCAAAAACAGAAGTTCTGCTTCAGAGAACCCACAGGGAAGAGGTGACCAGCAAATATTTGGGAGTGGAAAGGCATAGGAGGATGTTTCTGTGGTTACAGTTACTCTTGCATGCAGTTTACTTATTTTCCCAAGTTGGTGAGGCAGGGAAACAACATGGAAATTGTATTGAACTTCTGCAGTTTAATGTAAGAGTTGAACAGGGAATGTGCTGTAGCAGCAGTAGCAGCCCTCCTGCAGGAAGAAAAGGCAGGGTTGACCTCAAATATTCTTTCAGCTGGTCTCTCATGATAAGCTCTTCTGACTTAGCAGTCTTGCCCAGCAAGGCTGAAGATCCTTTTTTCCCTTACCCTTGTCCTGCTTGCAGAATTGCAGTACAGTCTCTGGGCCAAGGCATATTCCTTGATAATTTAGGTGATGGTCAGCTACACCTTCTAAAAGAAACAAAAAATTCTAGCTAAGTGCCATAGGTTAGGCTGACAGGCAAAAAGAAAACATGATTGTTGTCATTATAGTGCAAGAGTTCTATTGTCTTTACATTGCAAGGGTTCCATACTGCTAGAGTTTTGTACCCCCTTGATGTTTCTTGTAGGCAGCTCCTCTAGGCACTGACTCTTCCTTGTCCTTGCAGTAGCTAACTGACTCCAGTTCCCACCAATCCATTCTTTTATAACACTCTTCTTATTGGCTACAGCTGTGGCCTGTTAACATCAGGCCTGCTCCTAATCTTTAGTAATTGGTTCAGCTGCAACTCTTTAGGGGATAAGATTATATTCTATACCACCTTCATTTACCCATACTGTATCCCCCTACACGTGATGGCATTTTGAGTGGAGAAACCATGTCTTCAGAGGTCTGCTGGCCTCCCCCAGTGTGAGCCATGGGATTTAAGGGCACTCCACAGCTCTGTGAAGGCACCTCTGCTCCTGCAGACTGAGGCCTTGTAGACCTCATTTTGCAGCTGTAAAACTCTGTGTCAGTGAGCTGAGGGGAAAAAGGTCACATGCTGGATTTGGTGATGTGGACGTAAGACTATGAGACGATGCATGAAATTATTTCACAAGAGTAGCTGAGTGAGTGAAAGGGTAAGATCATTTCTTTTCACTGGTATGTAGGTATGCTTTAAGGGTTGTGTTTGTATTGATTAATTATATTTGAGTGAAATATTCTGTCTAAATGACTACTTAACTGGTAAGAAGGGTTCTCTAATCATCTAATACTTTCTAACAAAATACTTGGGTTTTTCCACATCAAACAAGAACCAAAGTAAACACAGTCAAAACCACGGAAGCAAGCAAATAAAATACAGGAGACATAGTATCTGAGTGTTATCAACTTCTTTCAATAAAATAGTTGACTTTCCCCCTCAATATCCTACTCACAGATTACATAATGCCATCAGTGCTACACTAGCAGCTTAAATATTCCATATGAAATGTTGTGAGAGTTTCTGGTAGATGATTAAACCTTATAAAACACTTTCTTAGTTGAAAGAATGACATTTGCTGGCTTGATATAGGCAACTCATTTAAAAGAAATTTGTTATGTGAAATGATATGTTCTAAATTCAGCGGGGTTATTACAAATCTTCATTCTGCAAAACTTGCTAAATTTTTTACTCCATACAGTGCTTCGTATGGTTAAAAGGCATGCTAACATTAGTTAATTCTCACAAAATATTTGAAATTAGGTAAACCCGTATTGTTATTTCAGAGTCATTGAAAAGAAAAGGTGAACTATAAATTTCAAGGTTGTATGATTTACCCAAGACCAAACTCTGTGATTCCAGTGCTGCAGTCTAAACTCCTCTGTGGCTGGAACATTTTGCCATGTGCAGGTGTTCTAGGTGGCCATGTAAAACCAAATTCTTGTCAGTTTATATAGGTAGAGGTAATTGTCCTTATTTTGTGGGTTTGTCAGCTAAAAAAACTTGCATATTTAAATTCCCTCTGCTTATTAGACTGAATGTAAGTCACATGGAGAATAAGCCATACAGTTGTACACTCATGGCTTATAGTGTTGCTGGAAAAATGCTAGCAGGAATCCTGTAGGCAGAAATTGACTTTGTAGACAGAGAGGCTGTTCTTGAGCCTAGATGGAAATATACTGCTGAAGCTCCTATGGCATTTTTTTTTATTACAGCAGCAGTGTGCCCCTTTGTCCTTGGTTGAAATTTGCTCTGTATTCATTTTTGGCAGTGTTTAGAGTAGCAGTTGTCAATCTGTATGTGGCCTTACATCCCAGAGGGAATTGCACTTCATTAGTATTTTAACTATATAATTGAAAGTTGTTTAAGGATTGTTTCAGACTGATATACAGCACTGGTCATTCCACTTGTATATTACTTCATAAAGTTAGGTTGAACTACATACAGTAAAAAGACATTTAATTTTACAGAAAGGGAAAAAATAGCTCTAGAAAGTTTTGAGGTTTTTACCCTTGCAGGGAAGATGCATTGCTGTCAATTCTCTGAAGTGTGTGCAGAATTACTCTTAGTTTAAGTAATATTCCCTGGAGTAAGAGGACAATATATGTGTCTCTTTTTCTAGTTCATGACCTTTAATAGTAATGCAGATTTTTTTTTCTCCTCCCACCTACCAAAATGCTGCAAAACCAGAGCAGCTGGGGAAGAGATTTGGAGTAAAAGAGCAAGCACTTTGAGTAGTAATCAGGCATGACTTCTCTCCTATGATCACTCACCTATGACAGCCAGCAAAGACATAGAAGTAGAGATAGTAAAGATGCTGCTAAGTTATTAAATACTGACCAAAAATTGAGCCTGAAATTTTCTAGCCACTATTTCACTTTTTGCTTTTAAGAATTGAAGGGAGAATGCCACCAACAGTAACACTTTGGGGTAGAATGAAAGATATAGTTTCTACTACCTTATAAAGACAGTAAGGTGCATCCTCTTATAACCACTTACATCAGCTTATCAGAGGGTTTGTTTGAATAAGTCCAATTTGAAAGTATGTCTAATATTTTTTCAGCCTTTTAGGAAACGTTTGCTTGGGCTGTTGCATGGAGCAAATGCACAATTATTGCACCTCAGCAAAGATTTGCATGTGATCTAACTTTCTCTGATGATCCCATAAACATCTTTAGACAAGATAAGTCATGCATCACTGTGCTTGAATGTTTATAATTTGGGAGCTGTTAGAATAGGTTTCATTGGATTACCCAAGCCGGATCATAATGAGCATGGCCAAGTGTTTGACTTTGCAGGGCCATGTTGACTGTTCCTTCTTCCAGGCTACTTATTGCTTCTAAGTGTTTGGATATATTAACATGCATGGAAAGAGCTTTCTTGGGATTATTCAAACTCCTGTAGCATAAGTATTTCATCCAGTTCAATAAATAGAGATTTATTTCTTGGTCTGTATATTAATACATTTTGTTGTGCATGGCATTTGCAAACAAGCAAATTGAAATGACTGTTAGTTCTCCATCTGTCAGCTGTGAAATAGCTATTAAATAAAGATATTAATCTGTCATGTAGAATTAAGATAGCTTCCTGCATCTTGTTACTTTAATGTGAATCTTTCACTGAGTGTGGGATTAAAATACAGATAAATAAATCTACATGGTTTATAGTCATATGAGATATGTAGGCTGCTATTTAAACTCAGGTAAATCATTGAGGCTCAGAGAACAATGCATTTCCCTGAATTTGTGTTTAGTGCCATTTGAAGTGCCTGGAGTTAGTAACCACCATTGCAAGCCCAGAAGAGGGTCCAAGCTCTGTGGGAAGTCTGTTCCCATCAGAAGAGGCAGCTGGAGGCCTGGCATAATAACTTATGGTATCTAAGATTGCACCATGCATTTATTTTTAGGCCACTGAATTGAACCCTACATTCAATTTTTTCAACCCTACAGCAGTTGAAAAAAGCTGAATTGCTCTCCAGGAAGCTTTAACTGTGTTCAGTAGGGGCTTCACACTTAGGCCTGTTGGAGCTGCTCAAGGCTGAAACATCCCTGAAAGGATGACAATTGTGATAAAAAAACTGTGGGAGATTTGTACTTCTGGAGTAGCAGCTGAAGGCCAAGCCAATAACAGTGGTGTTAGACACCTGCTTGGAAAGCCAAATTGCCCCCTGCATCTCCAGTGATTACAGCAATAACTTAAGACACCTGGTGCACCAGTGACACCTAAATGTAAGCATCTTAATCTAGAACTGAATCCTGTACTGAAAACCCAGTAATGTTTCTAGCTTCTCCTGAAACCATTTAAATGAATGCTATGTTTCACTGATAGCTGAATAAATGATTGGTTTGAACAAAAATTTAGTACTTCCAGATATACTAAATATACCTGCTTAAAAATTCATTATTCAGCCTTTCCTATCACTCAATTTAACAAATAAAATTAATAGATTGATGCAAAAATCAGAGCTTTTCCAATAGATTTCTTCAAGCTTTTGATTTAAGCCACAGTCCTACAAAGGACTTTGGCATATAGAGGTATTAACATTATTTTATAGAACTCCTAGGTTGCTAAAATGTGGGAGGAGGGCACTATTGTGAGAAATAAGGATGGCTTCATGAATTCCTTGGGTCACTCAGCAGATTTTAGAATGTGGTTACAAGGTTTGCACCAAGTTCTCTGTGTAATCCTGTGAGTTGTAAATGCTGCTGAGCTTTAAAGTCAAGGAGGCCACCTGGGTAAATAAGGCCAGAGCTGCTGCTTTACCATGAATAGCATCACTTCTCAGAAAAGTATCTCAGGTTATTTCACAGAGAGTCACACCAGGATAGGGATCTGCAGTGAGGAAGTGACCTCTTGAATATCAGGAATAAAATCATGGAGCTTTATCCTTCCCGTGGAAGACAAGTGGGATCATTTCTGTGCATTTAGAGTCTTAAGAGCTGCAGTAGTGTTCTGATAGATGCTCCCGCACATTCCCAGCTGAATTTGGAACACAGTGATACTGATGATTCTGGAAAATCTGTACTCTATATTTCTCAGCTGAGAGCAGCAGATTTGTGCTTTTGAATCATCTTTTCCCAGAAATGACTAAGATATTACACTGTAAATCTTTTGAGCAGTAACACACTTTTGTATTCTGACAGCACCTAATTCCACTGAATTCATTATTAAATGTTACACTGGTATCAGGTAAAAAATATTAGAACCTACAACAGGGCATATAACTTATTTAAATATGGTCATGTTTTCCATCATACACTTGCTATTGGGAACTTTGAGACTTCAGTGTAGCCCAAGTTTTTCATCAACATTGTATTTAATATTCTGACAAGTTCAATGTAAAATGTGACAGTCTAAATAACACAAACTAAATCTGCCACTACCCCTTATCATGCTGAATTGGAAATAAATAGGGTTTTATGAGGTAGATTTATTTTAGAACCAGTTAAGTTTGGGTTTTGGTTTGGCTTTTTTCTGAAGGAAAACTGAGATAATTGAAGGCTGAACTCAGAGGGTAAATAATATAAAATGTTAGTACATAATAAAATGTTAGCTTTATTATGTAATTATTATGTATTGCATTAAGGCTAGATATTTGGCCTAAAATAAATCCCCTTGTATTCCACCTGGGCCTCAGAAATCAGGTGGGTTGGGTGCAGCTGGGCTTAGCTTCTGATTAGAACTGATTCAGCATTACCAGCCTGGTTGAGTTCAGTAAGAAATTGTATGATCATAGACTTGCAAATAGTGCAGTTTATCAGTTCAATACTATAGATCTGAGTTCAGTAAAAACTGTCACAGCCCAGATTGACAAAAAATACCGTTTCCTGAAATAATGGGAAAGCAGGTTCAGGATTGCTGGTGATAGGATTGCACTAAATACAGTGTATCACTACAGCAAGTGATAGTAACAGAGCTCTATTACTGATATATAGATAGAAATATAAAAATATTCCCAGGTCTTTGCAATGCACTGAAAGCAAAAAGCTCACCTAGAGCATCCCTTCAGGGGAAGAGGACAGTCCATCAACCAGTCCCAAGTAAGCAGAGGTGTTTCTCCCTCTCTCCTTTTTTCTTTCTTAGCCCCAAACCCTCCCTTCCTTTATGTCATAGGTGGGATTTTGAGTGTTATGATTGTACATGTAAGGTGTGTTTTCATTTCTCTTCATTTGCATTCTTAGGTTGTAAAAGTTAATATGCAAATAGGGCTTAATGAGTGTCTTGGTTATTTTCAGTCAGAATTTATAGTTGACACAAAAGGTAGAATAAACACTTTGGTCCTCCTCCACCTGCTGAGGTGGCAATAAATGCTGTCTGACCTTCACTAGAAAGTCTTTGAGCACATCTTTGTCTCCTTAAAGGACCACATTTATAACAAGGCTGCTTATGCAGAGTGGCTGGTAGAGAGGTGCAGGTTTTCTCTGGGGCTTCTCTGAGACTTCCATTTCACCCAGGCGCTGTTCAGTCCTTACACCTTGCTTGAGCCAGGTATAAGAAAGGCAGGGGCACATCTCATGTTTTTCTCAACAGTTCTTCACTAACTTAAGGCAACTTTGTAGCAATCCTGACCATTTACCATAATTAAGTGGATCTGTGGAACATGGTTGTGGTTCCTTGATCTGTGGTACATGGTTCCTTGATTTGCTGAAACCAATGTCAAAGCCTTGTTTTAAGCCAACAGAATCAGGCTCATCAAGTGGGTATGCAATCTCATGTTGTAAACTTGTAATGCTTTGCACTGTTTACTGAAAGAAAAGAGAAATAATCATCTCAGCATGCCATCTGCCAGTTGTCTGGCTGAACAGAACAGACTATGTCAGACAAACGGTGAGATGTGTCTTTAAGTGACCTTTGTGGATTTTTGGTGGCTTTAGGGTTTCTTGTGTGGTTTTGGTTTGGTTTTGTTTTGGCTTTTTGTGTTGCTTAGTAACAATATCACGATTACAAATTGATAGCATTTGTGCAGTATGTGAGGTGTTAACATGTTAGTAAAAATTAAGAGTCCAATAATGTTTCCTCTGCAGAACTTTAAAATTATATGGCTCCTTCCTTTTTCTTTTTCCCCTTCTACAAATGACCTAGAATAGTGAAAAATCGTAAATTTGCATTTCAGTATTACTCAAATCAGTACTGTTTTCAAATGGAGCATATAGCAGAATTAAATAACTTGTAAAGCATAAGTGCCTTTCAAAGGTCATATAATGTCTTTGTTAGTAGTTAGAAGTTGCACACAGGGTAATGCCTGTGAATGATAATGTTTCCTCCAAATGAACCACTGAACAAAGCATTCAGTGTCAGAAATCTTACTTGATGACTTGCAGAACTATGTTAGAAAGATTTAAAACAGAGAACCAGATACACTTTAACAGATTTCTTATGCCATCCTTTTGGTTCTCTATAACTTCTGCTGGTCTACTGGAATCTATCCTACTTCTCAAAATCTGTTCAAAACCATAAAAAGGTAATACAAGATGTGTTGGACCAGGCCAGCTTCTATAACGAGACCCACCAACTTTATAGTCACTGAGTAGTTGGTGGAGAGTAATAGGCTCTCCCAGACAGTAAGTCATCTGCTGTCTTTTAGACACGTGTCATAGGGTGAGATGAATCACCTCCCTTTCTGCAGTGACTGAGCCAAATGTGCCTAGACAACCTCTCCCTTTTAAGGCAGTAAAAGTTTGGTAACATTAATCCCAGTCCCCAGGTTATTTTGTTTGTTTGCTGATGATACATTGTAATTTGCCTTTGATTTGTTTCAGCAAATAAGATTTTAGAGGGAAGCATCTCTAGCAGTCCTTGGACGAGGTTCACATTGACTCCTGTGGGAGGTCAGAGTGAGAAAACACTGCAGGACTTCTCTTCCAGAAAGTGAAGTGTTTCACTATTCCTCTCCCTTATTAGTGGCATTTTGTTCTACCTTTCCATTCCCTTTAATCACTGCTAGAGATGATGCCAGCGGACAGTTAGCTGTTATCCCCAGGGCCCATGGATTGTCACAATAAATTCTGTGAAAAGACATAGTTTGATTAATGTCTACTGCAGGAACTGAAGCCATTGCTCCATACCATAAAAATACTTGCAACCAACTACTACACTCTGTTCCAATGTAATGATTCACATTTGGCTATGTAATGATTAATCATTTTACCCATAACACAAGGAATTGGGTTATTGTTCAGTAGAGCTGCAGCAGAGAAGGGGGGCCTGGCCAGTTGCTCTTGCTGCCCCTCAACTGCTTTCCTGCCTTGTTCCTTTTACAAACAACAGGATATTCCTTCTCTCAGCTTGCTGACAGAATATGGCAGCTGTAAAGGCCCTTAGTGAAATTGGTTTAGCTGCTAGAACACACTGACCACAGGCAAGAATCTTGTCAGCTCAGAAGAATTTTATATATAATGTAGATAAATTGCTGAGCTCCATGTCCTGCCACGGTAAAAATTGTCCTTAGCATAAAGAGGCTGGATGTATTTTCATGGATCCAGGTGCTTGCCTGGTGTAAAGACTGTGTGAGATATTTTGTTGTCCATGTGCTTCACAGTGTCTACCAGTGGCACCAGGCTGCTCTCATGGACTCTGAACATCCAGAAGTCCACATTTGCATTGGCTCCCTTAAGCTGTTTAAAAATGTAGGCAGGTCTGATACCTTCCAAAAGCTGTTGGATTTGGTACTGATGTGCATGGCATTGACACAGTGTGTACGCGACTAGCCCTGGTGCCTGATGTGGGGGATCGCCACTTGCCCTGCATGCTGTGAAGAGCCTGTGTATCCATGTACCTCTGGAAACCCTGGGCTGGCTTACTAACCATGTACAAGTTCAGACCACAAGAATGTCCCATGGCTCAGAGAATATTTGTCTTAATACAAAATGAGAGACAAAAGACAGACTGTTAGAGGACTGCAGGGAAACATTAAAAAATATAGAAGCCAATCAGTCAGTTGTTAGACTTAGCACACTGGCAGCTCTAACTCTGCTGAAATTCTGTTGCTCTTTTGTGGGCTTTTAGGAGGGTAAAGAAGTAGCTCACAACTGCCAAGGACAAAGGGGGAAATATCCAAGTACTTCATTTGAGAATCAAAGAACTGGGTGGTGTAGATTGCTGGGTTGGTCAGAGGCAGAAGTAACATCTTTGAGCCAGATGAGAAATGTTAAGCTGAGTGAAGTATATACTCAAAAGCATTTTGAAAAAGGAGGAAAAATACTGATGCCCAACTGATTGCATACTCGACCTGTTTCAAATCTGGTATTTTGTTGTTCAGACAAACATGCAGTTCCAGTTTGGACCTTACCTGTCCATAGCGAGGTCAGTTGTTCCTTTGGATTCTCTTTTGTCTATATGTTTATTCATTTGAATGATCCCTGACTGTGGTGTGAGGATCCATCCAGCAGGGATCAGTGGCAGAATGAGGTGTCTAATTAGAGTCATGCTGGGCAGAGATATTCAGGCTGCTTCCTCTTCCAGAATTTGCATGGGGTGGATGTTTTCTGATCTTTAAAGAAAAATAATGTCAATTCTTGCAAACACAGTCTTCTTTCTCCAGTGAGGCAATACTTAACATTCCTACTACTATCACACTAAGCATATTCTGCATAAAGTTTGGTTTAATACTCCTTTTAATGATGATTTCTTATCTATACTCCTTGCTCCATTGTATCAGTAAACATGTTGACAAGACTGCAGCTGTCTTTTGCAAATTAACAAGTTCACCCCTGTATGGAAAGCCAGCTCTGTTGAGGCATAGAACAGACATGTGGAATAGTGGCAAACTGGGCTTCTGCAAATGAATTGACATTACTTCATAGAGCAGTGCAGCCAGATGTTCTCACTTTGACATAATAGCCGCATGTAATTCTCTTTTTCTAGCTCTGAGTTACCTTTTTGACAGCCTCTTCATGAAGCACCAAATTTGCTTCTGACTGATTGAGGCCAAGTCAATTGCAAATCACACTGTCACATCTAAGAATTCATGAGTTTTCAGCTCTGTGAAAGTATTTCACCTTTATGAATTGACCGTATGCTTGCTGGAAAGAAGATACAGGTTCGAAAATCAGATTTTCTATGTATTGATTTAATAATTTTAAAGTAGAAAATATCTTCTCTGAGTATAATGGCAGCACTTAAAAGAAGTGGTTACATTTCCAGTAGAATCTATACTTTCATGAAAAGCTATCATCCTAATTGGGAAAATAAAGCTCAAAGTATGACTTGTTCCATCTCCTGGTAGAGAAATTCAGTGCTATAAAAAACTCAAAACAGCACATTGCTTTAAAAGCATTGTTTTATGAGGCAAATGATTTAACTGTATATTTGGGGTTGGGTTTTCCTTGTTGCTGTTATTCCTCATGAAGCAGCCCAGCTCTCTTCCAGTCCTTAGCCTGTCACTTCTTTTGTGCATCAAGTTTTCCACTGCCAGGATGTGTCATACTTCACCCACTCAGTTGTCCTGGGTAGTTCTGGGTTGGTTTTCTGTGGCTGCAATTGTCTTCCTGACCATGAAATGATACCCATACATTCCACTTAATAGCATGAATAGCTAGCACTTTCCTCCATTCTAGGGAAAGGTTCTATCACACCTGTATCTTTTAGTCAGAAGCTGGACTAAAAATTTTATTGAGACAAATGTAGTAGTAGTAGAGATCCCAGCCAGAATGAAATAGAAATAATATGGGAGCCAGGACCCTGTTAGTGAAAGCTGTTTTCTGCGCATAGTTTTGGAGGAAAATGTCTTATGTACCGGTGTTAAACAGACCATCTCCCATCTTTCAGGTGGGATACAACTCACTGCTTGGCTAGTTTTCACTTCCTTAGGGTATTTTCCTACAAGGTAATTACCAATATCCAGCAAAAGGGGGGTTGTTTGGGGCTTTTCAAAGGGTTCTTGTAACATCCCTGTGGCATGCTACCGTAACTGCTATTTTTCCTATGTTGTCCTTCAGGAAGTGTCTGTGTGACAAAAAAGCCATTTAACAATGAAAAAATTCACACTGTTTGATTTTGTAAATGATAATTCACTGCAAATTGGAGAGACTTCATGGATCCAGGACCTTCCCTGTGATGACAATGAACTAGAAAGGCTTCTGAAACCTAATGAGCACGTACTAGTAAACTGGCCTGTGGGAGAAAGAAAGACAGAAAAGCACCTGGTGAAAGTTGTGTACATGAGTGGTGAGTGCAGTTACAGAACATTTGTCTGATATGAAACCTGCTTTTAAGGTATAGTTGCCTGATTGTCTGTGCTTTGGCCTTTTTCCTTTCCATCACTTCAGATGACCCCCAAGAGCTGGTGGAAATGATGCAAAAGATATTACGAGCAGATGAAATTACAAAAATACAAGTCCTTGGAAAAGGCAAGAGGAAGAGGATAGAAATGATATTCTCAGAAAGTGAGGACAGTGACCTGGATAAAGAAAAGGTGAGTTTGTGTCTTTATGTGCTTTATATTGTTAGGTCCGTAAAGGAATGAAATAGGCTGTAACTATTGATTCTTTGTGATATAACACACAAAGGATGGTAAAGGTAGGAATACAGGCAGCCTTCACATGGTACCTCAGCACAATAACCTGTCAGAGTAATTACTTAGGCCAATGGATTTTGTCCTTTTCTGTGTCAAGAGATGAGTGCTATTCAAGGCTTTGATGCTCTGTAAGACAGAAATCTGACTACTGCTTAAAAAAGGGAAGAGAGCAGGTTTTCTGAGGTGTGCCTTGTGCTGAGATCTGCAGTGACAAAATATAGGCAAGGAAAATATAAAAGTTAACAAAGTTACAGACACATTTTTTAAAACTACTAACCAAGAATGTCAAGTGCACAGTGAATAAAAACTTATGGTATATTATGAAGTACTGTTATGAAAGGCTCTATAGGAATGCAAA
The DNA here is from genome assembly GCF_000277835.1 of Geospiza fortis. NCBI lineage: Eukaryota > Metazoa > Chordata > Aves > Passeriformes > Thraupidae > Geospiza > Geospiza fortis. The sequence goes on along the minus strand of NW_005054328.1, from coordinate 6,859,678 downwards.
GGCACTGTTATGCACTTTTTACAGGGGAAGATGATGAAACATATAAAAAGAAAGAAATCGTTGCACGCATCTGCTCCTACCAACATCCTGAGTCAACTTGAAACATCTTTAATTAACAAACAGGTAAATATCCATTTTCAGCAATGTATCAAGTAAAAGCAGTCTGAAAGGTGTTTTTGAGGGAGGCATAGGATTTTTGCCATAGTGAAGTTAACAGTTCTGAAAGATGCTGCTTTGGAAAATTGGTGAATAGAGAACAGAGACAAAGGTACCTAACAGTTACATATTAAACTGACATTTCATTTTTAATTTCAACTAGAATACTATTAGCTATGTTTTGTAAAAGCTTTTATTAAAATGCATTGAGTCTGTTTATACAAGAGAATTTTTTGATTTAGCCAGATATTTTAATGTTGGTTTTGATGCTTTGATTTTATGTTGTTATTGCTCTAGATATCACAGTTATTTGGGTTTTTTTTCAGAGAGAACCATATTCAGGAAGCAACTTTCTATATAGTGAAAGTAGCAGTGATGATGAAGAGCCTTTATTTCAACTCTCCAAGGTAGAACTATGTGCCAAAATTAAAAGTCTCAAGAGGAAGCTGACAGATACCATGAGAGAAAACTGCCGCCTAAGACAGTCCCTGGTGATGCTTCAAGGTAAAGTTGGGAGTATTTTGATGAAGAGGAAAGCCTGAAGGTCAGGAAAAGCTTGATTTATAAGAGGCCATTTGGATGGGAATTATGGATGCTCAAGCACCTGACATGATCAAGGCTTGCCATTAGCATCACAGTCTGTGATACATGGCAGCATTTAATTCCAGCAGCACTTACTGACTTACACAGAGGCCATGCAATCATAGAGTTAGAAATGAAAAATGTGTCTAAATCCTGCCAGTTGTTCCCAGGAGAACCTTTCTGTATGCTGTGTAACCATTGGCTAAGTTCAAATACTTCAGTATTTGACCAGTCCAACTACCCTTATTTACTGGCAGTCTTTCTTGATCAATTGATATTTCATTTATTCTGAAATTAATGAATTTCTAACTACTTTGGTGATTCCTCATTACTGATAATCTGAGTTAGTTTCAGATGCACCAAATTAAATTCTTTCTCAGAGATGAAAAATTTTGTTCCTCTGTAAATGAACCCTTCATCTCTTAGTGATCATCTCTGAAGTGCCTCTTGCTTGTCCCTGTCCCCTACTCTAAGGCAGCCAAAACTGAATCCAAAATTTCAAACCACTAGTGAATGAATAAGGTTTAAAGAGGATTTACTCCCTCCTATGCCAGCTACACCATACCATCCCTAGACAATGTGGTGGTATCTGTTTATTGTCAGATGATTTTGCAACTATTTATCATTTTCATTTCCTACCTGATTGCATTTCATCTTGGCTTGAATCATTCATCTCCACCTTTTTAAATATTATTTGTAAACATTTTCTTTGTGTCTGACAACTTTTCTCACACATAAATTTACCTTGCATCCTGAGCAATTATCTTAGTCTTTTACAGTACTTTATTTAATTTAGTGATTCTGTATCTTGCTGATATGTTATCTCTAGCATCCTTTTTGCTTTGCATTGGTTCTTCTTAATGGATGCAATAAAAGTTTATATTTGAAAATATTACTTTGAGAAAAAGTTATTTAAAACATTCTCTAGAGATTAAAAAAAAAAGAAAAACTTCTGAAGTCTGTGTAACTTCTTTGAAGGTAAAAAAGAAAAAACAGACATCACTTAGCCCATATTCAATAGCTTTATGGACTTGTAGAGATTTTGAGATTGTGCAAAGAAAAAAGAGAAATAGTCTGTTTTGTGGCAGGATGGGTATAAACTAATAATTCCTCTTAGCCTTGCACTAAACTGATCTATTCTAGAAACTGAGCCCAGATCTTCATGGGTGGGGACAGCAGAATGGCAGGAAAGCATTTGAGAGAGGAGGAAAGAAGTATATTGAAATGTCTTTGCTGACTACTTTGAGTCTTTTGCATTATGTGACAGGAATCTAATTGCAAAAATATCCCTGCTTATGTAATTGGAGTCTGAAAGCTTCCATTACTATTTTACCCCTCACTTTTCATGTGATTTCAGTGTTGCCACAGGCAGTCACTCACTTTGAGGAGCTGGTAGGGATGGCTGAAGCGCTGCTCAAAGGGGGAGTGACATCATCCACGTCCAGTCTGCATCCACACGCTGTTTGGAAGGCATCTCACAATCCATTAGCAGATTCCTATGCAGCTATGCATAGTAACTCCAGCTCACCAATAACTCTGAATGTGGAAGATGAGGAGCAACAGACTGAAAAACAGGTCGGTTAAAAGGCAATTTCAGGCATGAAACTTTATACAGTATAATTGCTATAGCATAATATAGAAAATAATTATCTGTAAAATAATTTATCTTTATTGCATTGATAACATAACTTATGAGCTCCCTTTGTGCAGAATGCTCTTTCCATGAGAAGCATTAGATCTTATTCAGTGTCCTGTACACTTTGAAATTCACTTTAATTTCAGTTACCTTGCATATCTGTGGCTAAGGGCAGAATGTGGATACATGAAGAAAATGCCAAGATCCAGGGATAACTTCCAGCCTAATTGTTTGGATGCCAAAGGGGAATAATAGTATTTCCAAGATAATCTAAGATGAATACCAGCAGTCTATTCAAACTGTTAATTTGTAATTGGCAGCTGCTGTGCTTCTTCTCCTGTTCCAGACACTGGCTACCAGTTAAGTAGAAATACATGTATACAGTGATACTGAGTAAGGAAATTCCTTTATTCTCTGCAATTATAACAGAACATGATTGAGAAATCTAAGGCACAGAGGCTGTACATGAAAAAAATGAAGGCACAACCAAAAGAATAATTCTAATGTCTGCATTCACAATTTACATAAACATGCATTGGGTCATGCTAATCCGTGCAAATCATTCCTGTGTGTTGTCATGGAGTGCTAAAATATAAAGAAGTCTGTTAAGAATTATCACGGTGTGTTTTGACTGCATGTTGGAAACCACAAAATTTGACCTAACATCTTCAAAGAAATAAAAATACCTAATTTTCTGAGCAGCCTGCCTTACTTCATAGAGGTAGCTCAAAATTGCCTATTAGGAGAGTTCAAACTCTTTGGCTGTACCACTGCTGCGTGCAGAAGCCACTCTCAAAGCCCAGGACCAGATGTCACAGTTCTTAGGGCATGTCTGCTCACAGGCAGGAATATTTGCTTGGGCACAGTGCCATGCTACCAAGGCAGTACAGAAACCATGCCAGAACTGGACCACAGCCAGCCTGCATGGAGAGCAAGCACAGAAGGATTTTGCTGTGTCTGAACGTGTCCTGTCTCTACTAGTGAGTAAAGAGGATGGTGAAGGGTTTGCATGGGGTCCTTAGGCTGCCCCACACTTCCTTCTGGAAAATAATCAAGCTGTGTGTATAGTCCCAAATGCTGAGCAGTGGTGTTATCTCAAGCACATTGTTTGTAGAGATTGCTTTTGAAATTGTGGTTTAGAAATAGAAAATGAAAAAGATATTTCAGTGGTAATAGTATATAATATTTCTAGAGAACTGCAGTAATTATGCCTATCACCAATTTTGTTTTCCAGTTCAAGATTGAAAAGTGGCAGATTGCACTTTGTAACAAGAGCAAACCTCAAAAATTTATAAATGACTTGATGCAAGCACTTTATACACATGAATACATGGCTACACACAGCCTGACAGGTGCAAAGTCCTCCTCTTCAAAGGATAAAGCAGCAAAACCAGCTATGAATCAGAATGAAGTTCAGGAAATCATAGGTGATGACTTGTTTACCTTACTCAATGTGGCTCTGACTTGACAGGGGGCTTTCTTGGAGGGAGGAGCTGTTGTGCTTAGCAGCTGCTCTACTCAGGTGATGAGCTGCTTCCTATCTCCTTCTTTAGCTTACATGCTTTTTAAAACCATCTGTTAAAAATACTGCCAGTGAAATGCTATATAGTAGTATTTCAATTGTGTGAATTCTGTGGGTTTTATTCGGGTGACTGCTCAGGAACAGTGATATTGTAAATTGTTTTAGCCCTTGCAGGGTTAACCTGCAACAGTCAGACTTGGAGCACGATGATAACAGATAAGGGAAGGCAAAAAGAGGACACACTTGGATGAAATTTTAAATTATGTCTGCTGTGTTCTGAAGTTTAGTGAATGTTATGAATTCTGACATTTTAAATAAAGCTAGAGGCAAAATGAGACTGTATGGAAGACAGAAATAGTGGTCAGAGAAGCAAACAAAATTTGATTTATGCTGAGGTTTACAGCAGAAAATATTTGGTGAATAGGACAGAAAATAATTTCAGATGGAAGTATTAGCTTTAAAGAAAACAGAATTTTGTGAGTATATGAAGCCAAATTTTAATTGGATTCACGCCTATAACTAAATACTAGACCAATACAGCCTTAATTACTGTACTATAATTCCTCCCCCATTGCCATTCCCTTGGACTTTGCAGTTCTCTTGGTTCCCTTCTCAGTTTAGCTCCAGTTCCTGTACCTTAGTATGGTTTTGTTGAAGTTAGGCAGCAGTTTCAAAAGTTACCAGTTGCAAAAACCCTTTTTTTGAGAACCTTGTTAGAAAAAAAAGGCCCAAAGTCAAGAGAGATAAAAGGAAAGAGTGTGTAAAATGGTAAAAATATATTTAGAGGCAGTAAGATGAGACAGTTTTGGAATGACATTTAAGAAAAATGAAAAATATTTAATGGGATGAGAAAAATGGTTGGACTCAATCATAATGGTTTTATTCAACCTTAATGATTCTAAATCCTACTAGGGCCTAGGCAAAACTGAGAAGGGAATCAGAAAAGGTAATCAGAGAATGGAATACAGCATGTTGTGGAGAATTCAGTGACACAGCTTATAAAGAAATCAAAGAACTTTGTTAAGGTAGAAGAGAATACTCTGAAATTTAAACAGAAAAGTGTCCACATTACACAAGAGAAAAAGAAAAATGAGAAGGAAGCTTGGGAGTTCTAGGACTGTAGAAAAGGAGTTAGTGAATCAGATTATTTAAAGAAGATGGAAATTGTTGGACTTCAAAATAAAATGAAATTCAAGTGCAGGGAAATCAAGGGGAGGGAAGATGATGGAAAAGAAGGGAGCAAGAATCACATTCCTCATGTTGTGTCCTGTTATTATTGCATTCAAAAAATGTAGCCAGGCAAAACAGGAGGGAAATTTTTAGAAAAAGTGACATCAGCTGTAAATGAAAACTAATGAGAAAAAAAAAGTAATATTCAAAGTCATAAGGACTGATGAAGATGGGAAAAGGACTCTGATCAAGGACAGAACATAAGGACAGATGATTAGCAAGCACAAATCACTCACTACAAAAGCCCTTGTGGCCCTGGAGCTCCTTTTGAGTCTGCCAAGAGCAGGCAGCAATGTGGAAGGCACAAAGAAAAAAAAGGAGGTGTGTAAAATCTACGAAGGAGTTTGTAAAGATTGTGAAGTAACTAGAGTGGAAGCTGAAGTAGCTGGGACTTTAAAAGATGCAAGAAATACATTTTATATCACACATTTCTTGTTTCCCTTATTTGGAGGGTCCATTATATATAACTATGTTATCATCTCTTTATTTTGCAGGAATCACAAAACAGTTGTTTCCAAACACAGATGATGCTTTAATTAGGCGAATGATGGGACAAAAACTGAACAATTGCACCAAGAAGCCAATTTTAAGCAAAGACCTTAACTCAGGTGCTTTTCAGAAACATAGCTTTTGGTAAGTAACATTAAAAAATGCCTGCACTGTGTAATTCTGCATATTACTTCATAGTAATAAAATCTAAAAGCAGTCTTAAAATTCAGGTAACAATACATATTTACCTACTTGGTATATGCACTACCAAGCCAGTAAATATTTCCATAACCTTGTACAAAAAGTACATAATACAGAAGCAGTCCAGCTTAACATTACTGCACAAAAATAGTTATTGGTGCCAGACAAAGCAGCACAAGACTATTAAATTGCAGGTAGAGAAAACAGAAGTAAACACATGGAGTTGCTTTGCTGAGTATGTCTATTTTAGATTTGACATTATTTATATTTCTTATTATTCTCTGGCTCATCATGGACAAGTCAATTCCATTTTCATGTCACCTGTTGTACCCCAATTAACCCACAAGTGAATATAGGGAAAATCACACCTCTTTGGTGTGTATTTATAAGAGTACTGAAGGTGAGCTAAGCTGGCAATCCTTTACTGCCAAAAGAGTCTAAATTATTGGGTCAGGGGAATTATTAAATAACATCTTAGCTATTAGGGGCATTTTTGCCTTGTGAATGAAAGTGATACAAAATTACCAAACTCCTGGCTAGGTTGGTGAAGTCAGCTATTGGCACAGTACTGTTCCCCCATGTACCAAATGCACATATCCCAGAAGGGTGGAGTTGGAAGGCACCTCTGTAGGCTGGCTGCTCCAGCCCCTGCTGCTGCAAGCAGGGTCACCCAGCCCAGCTTGCTCAGAGCCATGCCCAGTTTGGTTGGGTATCTGCAAAGATGGAGACTCTCCCACCCCTCCGGGCACCCTGTGCCCCTGCTCCGCCAGCCTCACGGTGTTGGCTGATGTTCCCACAGGACCTCCTGTGCTTCCAGTTCTGCCCATTGCCTCTGGTTCTGCCACTGGGCCCCTCTGGGATGAGCCTCCATCTACTTTACACTCTCCCATCAGACAGTAGTGCACACAGATAAGATCAGCTTGAGCCTTCTTGAGCCTAAACAGGCTCAGCTGCCACAGCCTCTCCTCAAGAGCCCGATAAGAAATGAGCAAGGAACAGGACAAGAGATTAAATAGGGTGACAGGGAAAAGAGATTTGCCCTTACTTAGACTTTCTACACTGAGGTAACATTTTTCTTCTTCCTGGTTCACTTATATCCTGCATGCTTTTAAAATCCGAATTTGCAACTGTAAGACACTTCATAAGGGAAAAAACCTAACAAAACAAAAAACCCCCAACAACAATAAAAACAAATAAGAAGCACCCCAAGATATTTGTCTACATTATGATACAAGTGTTTGAAAAGTAGCAGTGCTTTGCTTCTAAAATTTGTTTCTAAGCCACCTGGTAGTACTCCATGGACCACCAGTGGTCTGTGAATTATTACTTGAGAAATAGAATATCTGAATATCAGAATATGTGTTAGGAAAATCCACATACACAGGTTTTTCCATCTGGAAACAATAAATAAATGCACCAGCCTGGCAAAAATAAAGTTTACTATGTTAATGCTTTTCTCCTAGAGATGAGAAGACTTCATAAATTAAAGGTCCTGTGTATTTGTAATATACAGTATGCAATGATTCACTGCAGTGTTTTTCCTTGTCCTTAACACGGACAGGAAAAATAATAGTACAAAACTACAGATTTTGTTTTCATTGAAAGTATTAAAATCTTAAATATTTTAAATCTTCATCAGGTGGATTCATACATTTTGCTAATTCCAGACTCTTCTAATGTACACAGTATTCCTGAAGCCTTGATAGGAAGACCTTGACTATACTAAAACAATTCTGGGTTGTAATTTAATATTGCCTATGGACCTTCCAACTTAAACCCAATATTTTAAAAATGCCCTTTCAATATTTTTAAAATGCCTTTATGTCTGTTATTGATCAGTGCTTATGTAAAACCCAGTCCAACATCTATTGTGACCAGTTCAGATATTGCCTGAATAGTGTCTTTTGAACTGATGCATTTATAATGAGTTTTTTTTTACATCTGTTAAGCATTCCCTCACTGTCAAAGCAGTTAAGCACCATTTAAGTAATCAAGATAATTTGGTGATTCCATTAACTCAGATGGCACACATTCTCTGTAAGAAAAGTAAGACAATTTAGAAGTACTCATAATCTCACTGCTACTCCTTAAATCTACCTTCCAGCAATGAATTGCAGAGAGGGGTAGAGAAAATTCGGTTGAGCAGAACCTTTAGTAACCATTTATCCAAACAAGTTACTAACTTTAAAAACTGGTGTTGCTGCAGCTTTTATTTCCTCCCTTGCTGCTATTTCTTCCTTACTCACCTCCTCCACCTTTCCCCAGAGTAGAATTATGATCCAAGAGAAAAAAATATGGAAACATATCCAACGAGACAGACAAATTTCCATCTCAGAGGCATGAAACGGAGGTGAAACAAGGAAAAGGGCAATGTGACAGTGAAGAAAACTATTTAAGCTATTAAACAATCTCTGCAGCTTGGAAACTAAGAACAGTTCTAATTGCACATTTAATGTTAATATCTCAAATTAGTTATAAATTGTCTCAACAGTGGTTCAACAGCTGCTCCTCAGGGCATCATCTCTTCGGCTGTTCCTCCTTGTACTCAAGACCAGCAGGATGATGATTCACCAGCTGCTAATGCACAACTTCAGCAAAGTTACAGCTGCCTGACTCCTCCATCTCCCATGCCAGAAGGCCAGCAGGAGTGTCCCAAACCCACTTCTTCTAAGGTGGAGTCTCAACTCGCCAGCAGCTCACCAGCGCCCTCTCCCAACCAGGGTTGTGGACAAAATCTCAGGAATTCAGACAAGGAATAACAGGTGTTTCATTCCAGCTCATGTGCTCAACAGAGATGAAGAAGCAGTATAAAATAAAAAAAGAAATAATATCTAAATTGCACTAGATATATCGTAGTGTCCAACAGTGGACAGAGATAGAAGCCTGAGAACTTTTTTCTCAAACAAATGAAAATCCCATAGATTAGAAAAAAATTGAAGGCATATTAATATATTTGAATTTAAGATGTTATAAGATATATGCATGTTATGCAGTAATTAAAACTTGTACTGAAGAATACAAGTAGAGTCCCCCTTAGTTAGAAAAAAACATTATTTAAAGTACTATCAAAAGAATATATATGAGGAACCATAATTCCCCTTGCTTTCACCTTGACAGCTGAGGGAAAACTGTTTAACTGATCAAAGAAAGTTATTGTATATTAATGCAAAAAGATATAGTGATATGGAGAGAAAATAGAAAGATCTCCTAGTGAAATGAAGACTGGGGCCAGCACAGGAGTAGAAAGCACAGGGCCACATGAGCAGAGAGGAAGAAATTAAATGGCTGTTTAGGGCTGCTACTGACATGGAAAACAAAATAACTTTCTTAGGCCAATGAAACTACAACTCTCAAGATATCCATAGGAAAGAAGCAATTATTTTTTAACCTCTCAAAGTAGGAAAGGCAATGGAAGAAGCCATGTTCCTTTGTAGCTCAGGGAAGAGTCCTCCATGAGAGCCTGTTTAGTTATGGAAGCCATTCTCTCACAGGGATTCTGCTGCTGGTACTCTGCTGGTTTGGCAGCTCTGACTCCCTTCTTCTTCCCTGACCATCAGGTCCATAGGATAAGGGTGCCTGGTCCCTTCAGTGGGGAAATAGAGGACACTTCAGCAGAAACAACTAGTAAAGGACAGAGTTGCACAGCTACTCCCTGTGTTTTGATTTTGGTACGCTACCCCTTGCTTAGAGAAAAGGTAGGCAGGCAGAATATTCCTCATGGGATGAGGACCAGAAAAATCCCATTATCTGGGCAGTTCCCCTTGGGATCTGACACCACTTCCTCCAGGAAGCAGCTGGCAGTCACACAAACCTCATAACAGCCTTAGGAGGAGGAGTGGAAAGGTACAGGTTCCCCAGGGCAGTGGTCACAGCACCAAATCTGGCAGAGTTCAAGAAGTGTTTGGACAATGTGCTCAGGCACATGGTGACTCTTGGGGTGTCCTGCACAGGGCCAGGAGCTGGACTCGATGATCCTGATGGGTCCTTTCCAACTCAGCATATTCTGTGGTTTTATGATTTTTTTTTTCCTTGCTGACTGATTTCAGGTTTTCCATGTGCTGACATGGGAAGGACAGAACACTTGGGACCATATAAAAAGCTTTCCTGTTCGAATGTCCTTCCCAGAACTGAGAGTACTATTAGCTGAATCTATTTCAAACATGGCAAACGAGCAACTAACGAATCAGACTGGAAAAATGAAATGACATTATGTTGAAGAAATCTTGCTTGATTTAAGGAGGATTTCAGGACATGTGAGTTACAGAAATAAATTAGAAATAATATGAGGGTGAACACTGAAAAAAAATCTGAAGATAAGGTTATCAGCCAAATACTGCTTAAGGGAAGTGCTGCAAATCTAACTGTTCTAGAGCAAGGCACTAATAGAACGCACTGTGGAGAAGACTTGTTTGTGGGCTGGGGTACAAATTAAGTGATTTGCTATCCTTTTTCATCTCTCACCTAACAATTCCTTGTAGATAGGATCAGGATGAAAACAGGTATGAAATATGTTAGTTCTGGCTCATGCTATTAACTACCATCTATAAAATGTAACAGAAGGATGTTTGCTATTATGTAAATTTTGTGTATGTAATTGTATGTACAGCATATATAATAATGTATATAATTAATAATATTTTTGAAGCAACTTTCTATCAAATAAAATGAAACATTACTTAGTGCTGTTTTATTGTCCTCACTGTCTAATGGGCCTTTTCTTACATCACCTCTGTGATACACTCTAACATACAAAGTTGGGGTTTTTCTCTCACTCATTTTGTGGGGTTTTTTCTTTCTCTTTAATAATTGTTCTGAAGCCAGCTTCTGTAAAGCTCATCATTTTACCTGGGGAAGGAGTTGGCCCACCTTACAAGGGCATTCTAACCTAAAAGCTGTCACAGCTGATGTGGCACAGCAGCAGCTGCCCTGCCCTTGGGGAGGTGTTGAAGCCCCTGGGTAGGTAGGTGGAGCGAAGGTGAGCAGCTGCTCTCCCTGTGGCTGGTGCAGCGCTGCAGATCCCACTGCACTTTGTGCTTTTCTATTCTGCTGCCTTGGTGAGTTGTCAAAGGAAAGCCACTGGGGCTGGCAGCTCACCACAAAAAGTGTAGGAGGAGTTTAATGGTAGGGTGGAGGACCTGCTCCCAGGCATGGGAACAATAAATGGAAGGAGATATTTTAATGCTGTAACAAAGGATAAAAAGTGAGCAAGCTGCAAAAAGACCACTCCTTTCCCTTACTAAAGTATAGAAACAATGTTATCCCACTGGATGAAAGGAGATAAATAGCTGTTACATAACTACACCATTAACAAAAGGGCCATATCTCTTGCAGTATGACCAGAAAGGTACAAAATAAAACTGTTTTTTTCAATAGAAAGGGATGTCAGATCAGCATAATGCTGTTTCTCCCAAAATTTGCACTAAAATACAAATTAATTTGCTATAGGTAAATGTGTGGTGTTCCAAAGTGTAAAATTCTGATATGAGCAACAGAGGGCATATTATTTGCAGTCCTCAGAATAGGAGAAGACTGATGGCTGCTACAGAAGCTGTAGTGGTTTTAGACTGTATGGCAATTAGTAACTGGAAATTTACTACTGAAAAGGTAAGCAATACTAAAACTAATAATTTGAACTATTTATTTCTATTACTGCACATTAGATTGAATTTAAAGGTTAGAGTGGAAAAAAAATCGGTAGCTGTTTATCATTAAGTGCTCAGATAATTTGTTTTCTAAGGTGGGAAGAATATTGAGATATGTGAAGAACTGGATAAAAACCTTACTGAAAAAGTATACTGTTGAATGAATCAGGGAGTTTAATGCATGTTGAGTTTATGTCCCCTGTTATTAGGGTATATAGATAGGATTAAAAAAAAACAAGCCACCAGATTTTCTAAACCACTAAATTTTCTAGATCAAGAGTAAATGGCAGTATGCCATGTTGATAAAAGAGGGAAATCAATGGTTATAAAGGCAATCAGTGTTTCACTTAAGGGAGCAAGGAGAGAAGTAAAAATGTTGAAATATATTTGAATTAGAATCATAGAATTGTTCAATTTGGAAGGGGCTTTAAAGATCATTTACTTCCAAACCCCCCTGTTGTGGGCAGGGACATCTTCTACCACACCAGGCTGCTCAAAGCCCCATCCAACCTGGCTTTGAACACTCCATGGATAGGACATCCACAATTTTTCTGGGCAACCCATTCCAGCACCTTACCACCCTCACAGTAAGGAATTTCTTCCTAATAATATTTCATCTAAACCTACTCTATAATTAAGGACATATAGTGAATATGTGTAATTAGTTGCTAGAAAGCATTACTGACTTTATAAAGATCGTCTGCTCTGAAACAGCTTCCACGTCTTATGTGATATCTAGACTTCATTTGAGCTTTGGACTTGGAGATCTTACGAAGATTTCACAAAAACCCCTATTTCTCCTTACCTCACCTCCCCTACCCTCCTCAACAAGTTCTGCATAAGAACATTCCTAAGCCTGACAACTGTTCTTTCACAGGAATTACACGAAATACACAAATTTTGGAAATCACAGTTTTGTTAGCATATTGGAAATTATTGTATGGCAACTCCCTTACTATTTTTTTTCCCTTAACTGTATTGTTTACATACATTGAGGAAATTTGGACTGGTCATTGCAAGAGTTTTAAATTTACGTGAATGACTAATGAAAAATTCTGAATTTACATGAATGACTCCTGAAATATTTAAATGAGCATCATTTGCATAGGGTCTCAGAGTTTGGAAATATAATTCCACCATGCTGCCCTAGTAACTTTCTACTACAGGTCCTTGTATTATCTGTTCTCAAGGATCAAAAGTTATCAAGTGCAAATGCAAGCTACAAACAGAATGACTGCTATCAACGTTCTGTTAGCAAATTCAAGTGACAAATGCAAAACATTAAACTTTAGGCAGCAACAATGACTTTCCAAGAGGCAGTCAGGTGTCCATTATTTTAATAATGAAATAAAAGCAGACAAATGATTGCTGTTTATACACTCCAACAAGAGTGATTAAGACATACAGCTGTTAATGAGTATATAACTAGTAGATACAACTAGCAGCTCAGTATGTCTATCTTCTATCATAAAGCTGGTTTTACATTCATATGGAAAGAGGCTTCAAACTAACAGTAGTAACTCTGTGTTTTCAAGAAAAGTGCACTAATTAATCCTTACAGTACATGATATGATATTGTTGATAGTTGTTTATTCTCTTGCATTACAGCAAAATTTAACATGCAACCTTGAATACTTTCTCTCCTGTGTTTACAGGATTTGATAAGCACTCACCAGTGAAGTGTGTGCAAGCAGCTCTTTTATACTGACACACAACTCACAGGTGACATTTACACTGTTCAGCTTACTCAAACCCAAGGTATTGAGTAAAGATGATTCATACTGACTTTTACTTTGGGTGGCAAAAAGAAGCAGGCGAGCAGTAGCAGATAAATAGCAAGAATCATGGGCATGGGGGACTGAGTGAAGTTTTCTCAATCCTGGCAGTGAAGGGGCACTGACCAGACAAGTCAATACTTGTTGGCAGAACCTGTGTTGGTGACAAGGATTTGAGTTGTATGACCATGAGACCCTACTTGCAAATCACATTCTGCTTGACAGAGATGAGATCCACCTCACTAAGCAGAGCAAAGCTATTTTTACCAGTAGGATCATGACCACATAAGCAGAGATTTAAACTAAGAGTTAAGTGAGAGAGTAACCAGCAGTCCTGTGGGGGACTGATGGACAGAGAAAAAAGCAAAGAGCATAAGGTGATATGGCAGGAACAGAACACAAATTCAAGAAGATGGAGCTTAGGAGAGGTCACCTTCAGCTCTTGAATGTAAGCAAAGAAATGTCTATGAGACATCATAATGGAGAAATCTCCCAGTCCTTTTCTAGACAGGAGCAGCCTTGTGTTTGCAAGCCCTGGTCCTAATATCCTAATTCAGATATTTGCTGGAGGAACAATACAGCAGGACATAAGCAATCCAGAAGGTTTCTGGTAACTTCTTCCAAGTCATAAAGGAGTCAACAAGGAGCAATAACGAGCAGTGCTTTGTTGGACCTACACCCATGAAGGGATTGTGGAAAATGTAAAGCTCAAGGGAACCTTGACTACAGTGAGCACGAGATGGTGGAGCTCCGGATCCTGAGGGGAGTGTGAAGAATAAAAAGCAGGCTCACCACTCTGGAGAGTGAATTTTGGTGTCTTCAAAGATCTGCCTGGAAGAGTCCCATGGGATATAGCCCTGGAGGCAAGAGGGGCCCAAGAAAGATGCTTAATATGTAAGGATAACTTCCTCCAGGCTCAGGAACAATTCATCTCTGTGAAGAGAAGTTAGGCAGAAATGCCATGAGGCCTGTGTAGATGAACAAGGAATTCCTGGTCAAGTTCTAACACAAACAGGGAGCATACAAAGCATGGAAGAAAGGATGGGTTACCTCAGAGAAATACAGAAACATTCCTCAAGCATACAGTGATCAAGTTAGGAAAGATAAAGCACGACTGGAATTGGATCTAGCTGGGGATGTCAAAGACAACCAGAATGGCTTCTATAAGTACATAGGCGACAAAACGAAGACTAAGGAAAATGCAGGCCCATTGCAAAATGAGACAGATGATACAGTGACACAGTACATGCCTCAGTCTTCACTAGCAAGACCAGTCTTCACGAATTCAGGCTCCAAAACTCAGGGGGAAAGGCTGGACCAAGGAAGATGTACCCTTGGTGGGAGAGGATCAAGCCAGGGAATAAATACATTAGCAGGCTGGGCATATGCATGCTATGTCTATGGGCCCTGACAGGATGCACCAACACGTACTGAGGGCGCTGTCATGGTGAGATCACTCCCAACTATCTTTCATGGATCATGGTGTCTGGGACCAGTGCCTGTGGCTGGAGGAAAGCAAATGCCACCTCCATCTTCAAGCAGGGCAGGAAGGAGGAAGGCAGGGAGACCCACAGGCCAGTCAGCCTCATCCTGATCCCTGGGAAAGTAATGAAGCAACAAATCCCAATAAATATTTCCAGGCCTCTCAGTGGTAAGAAAATAATTGAATTGTCAGTATGGCTTTACCAAGGGGAAATCAGGCTTGACCAGATTGACAGACTTCTGTGATACTGATTGCCCTGGTAGATGAGTGGAGAGACGACCTTTGTATATCTGGACTTCACCATTGCCCTTGGCAACGCCTCCCGCAAGATCTTCACAAATGACCTTTGCAGATGCCTGGGCTGGATCGAGCACCGTGTGAGGCGGCTGAGCAGGTACAGCACAGCTAAAACAGCGGCAGCGGGACAGCGGCCGGGCCCGCAGAGGCGATTTTGGCGCCTTCCCGCCCCTCGGCTGCCAGCCCCAATAGCCGCCCTTCCTCCTCCTTCTCTCCTCCTCCTCCCCCGGAAGCAGAGCGCGGATTTTCCCCCTCCGAGCCGGAACTCGATGCTGCCCGTCTGAAGGCGGACGAGGGGAGGCCGGAAGAAGGAGAGAGCCCAAAAGAAGGAAAGAGCCCGGAGCGCCGGCCGGGGGGACCCGCGCCATGGTGC
>NW_005054328.1:6838718-6844006 GCF_000277835.1 Geospiza fortis | reverse complement strand
CGCCCGAGCTCGCCCGCAGCTGTTACGGGCCGGCCTCGGCTCGTCGGTGGCTGAGCGCCGCTAGGCTGGAGCTCGGGTCTCGGCTCCTGCTGGGGATTCAGGCTCAGGCATGTCCTTGGGCTGCTACACTGCAGCTACGGCTGCTGGAGGAGTGTAGGTATTGGCATACTTTGTAGATAAAACCGTGTTTTACATATCTGGAAAAATACAGTAGCGTGATTCGAGTCAGAGTCGTTTATTGCCTCTTGTGGTGTCGCTGGTAATTGGGAGTGAATGATAGAGACTTGTTGAATACAGATAGACTGTAAAGAAGGTATAAAATGGAAAATGCTGTGTAGCTAAACAGAACTTAAAAAGTGAAATTATATAGTATGATTTGTTTATGTTTAGATAATGGAGTCTCATAACTCTGACAGCTTTCGGAAGAGTAAATCACCAACTTCTGGAAGTGAAGATGAGATTGAGTTCATTGGAGTAAGTAAGAGCTTGTACTGGAAATACCTGCTTGTAAAAAATACACTTTCAGTAGTCCAGTAAACAGGAGAGGGGTCTTCATTGACTGATGATGATTATATTTCAATGTAAAGCATTACTCTTGAATATAAAGATAATTTCATTTGTGAATGTTTGTGGCAGATAACAACTCGACCTTAAAGGTTTATGTGCACTTTCTTGGAAAGGTGTAGGATGATGTCAGTTGGTCCTGCAGAGAAAATGCAGTCTTGAGTATCTGAGCAGGTGAGGGAGGTATTACAGTGAGGTATGTGAGAGGGGACTATAGATAACTTTCCTGGTAATCTTACTGCATTGCATTTTGCTTTATGAATAGTTCCTCTAAAGTTAGTGGAATAAATTGCTGCTCATTCTTTGAAATCACTGTACTCAGTTTAGAAGAGGAAGGAAATAATGGGTTAGAGGGCTTAAACAATCCTCTCAAATTGTGAGGTGCTCTTTATTGTACAAAACCTAGTCTAATGCTGACATGCTTTGTGTGAACATAACTTTAGGACACTTGTATCTGTTGGATATCCAAGGGAGGCAGAATGTTTTTCATGCTGCCTGTGTTGTGGTCTCAGTCTGTCTGTCACCAGTGAAGTGGTGCTGGATGGCAGGATTACACAGAATCGTAGAATTGTTTGGGTTGGAAAAGACCATTAAGACCATTGAGTCCAGCCATTAACCCAGCACTAAACCATGTCCCTAGGGACCATGTCTACGCATCTAAAGATGTTTTTCTTGAAGGAGCAAATCATATTGCTAAGGTCAAGTGATTAAATGATACTAGTATTTTTAGTGGCTGTTTTTTTGTAGATTTGTCTCATTTTTGAACAATGTGCTGAATAATTACTAGATCCCCCCCTATTTTGTATGGTGTTTGATTAAAGCCAAAGTTCAACATACTGACTTTTTTTTCTGCAGGGGTATTTAGGTGCTCTAGTATGGAGGGATAGGTGGTTTTTTTGCAAAAACTATAAGGAGTTGGTTATCTCTGAGGCATCTTAATATTTTGGTTGATTTGGGCAAGATTGAGTTCGAAGTTCATTATGCACGCCCAAGTATCCATGTGCATCTGCAGAGAAGGACTTGGGTTGTTGGTGGATGAGCTGTGTGAGCTTGCAGCCTAGTGTGTCCTGGGCTGCACCAAAGCAGCGTGGCCAGCAGGGTGAGGGAAGGGGTCCTGCTGCACTGCCCTGCTCTGGTGAGACCCCACCTGCAGTGCTGCATCCACCTCTGGGGTCCTCAGCACAGGAAGCACAGGGACCTGTTGGAGTGAGCCCAGAAGGACACCAGGATGATGGAGGGATGGAGCACTCTCTCCTGTGAGGAAGGACTAAGAGAATTGGGATTGTTGAGCCTGGAGAAGAGAAGGCTTCAAGGTGACCTAATTGCAGCCTTCCAGCACCTGGAGGGAGCCTACAGAAAAGATGGAGAGGGGCTTTTAACAAGAGCATCTAGTGAGAGGACAAGGAGGAATGGCTTCAGACTGAGAGTATGTTTAGATATTAGGAAGAAATTCCTTTCTGTAAGGGTGGTGAGGCACTGGAACAGGTTGCCCAGGTAAGTTGTGGATGCCCCTCATTCCTGGGATTGTTGAAGGCCAGGCTGGAGGGAGCTTTGGGCAGCCTGTTCTAGTGGAAGATGTCCCTGCCCATGGCAGGGGACTGGGACAAGATGATTTTTTCCGACCCAAACCATTCTGTGATTCTGTGATGGCGTCTGAATAGGCTTCATTTTCTTCAAGCTGGGCAGTGAACAAGGATAGCTTGTATAGCTTGCAAAATGTAAGGATTGAAGGGCTGCTGGAGCAGCAAGAACAGTAACTGAAAGAGAACTGAAACAAAGGAGCTAAAATCAACACTTCTAACTACCTTTTCTTTTTTATCTTTTGGCTTTGCCTGTGGATTATAGGGATCCTTTGTGGTCCCAGGGACTATTGCTTCCAAGAGAGGCTGCTATATATAGGAAGATGACTCTGCTCAAATTTTTTGCAGGGTTTATATCCTGGGGTGAGGAGCTTACTATTGTAATTGATGAATGTGAGGGTGGCCATCACCTAATATCAGCAATATGTCTTCAGCTCTCATTTGCTCCTCTGAGTGAAGGTGACTTTGGACTTTGCAAAAGGATTTCTAGACTGCTTGGCAAGCTTTAGATCATCATTTCCATATAATAATGTGTATGACTGGAAACTTGCACTCTTCATAAATGTTATGGATGGATGCCTCCTGATTATCTGCATGTCTTTAAGACCCAGTGCACAAGATGGTACTGTATACATTGAATTGGAGAAGCTACTGGGGTATCTCAACCTGTGCTCATTTTAATAGATAACAAGTAGCTGTAGGCCATATTATGTGATCTGTGTTTTTCTTCCTTTTTCTCTTTTTTTTTCCTTCTTGACAGTCAGATGTGGCTTTGGTGTGGGTTTTTTTGTTTCTTTGATCAGTTTTTCTGTGTGGTTTTGGGGTGTTTTTTTTTCTACTTCATTCACTTGTAGTAGAGTGTTTGGATTCATACTGTAGGACTATGCTTTTGCTCCATCAAATAAGGACTTTTTGTCAATCTGCTGCTGCCAGAGATTTTCAGCTTTTGTAGTCCAATTCACCCTCATTCAAGAAACTTAAAATTATTCTTCCATAATTTCCCACCTTTTAATTCTTCATTAAAACATACTTTGTCCATTTAAAATCATTACATTTTAAGCTTTACATACCATCAGAGAAATGTGATTTAATCTACAGTGCAAGCTGTTACTCCTGTGTTCTCAACATAGGATGGTCTTTCCCCCATTTTGCTTATTTGGGAAGGATAAGGCAAGAGTGAAGAAATTCACAGTTTTAATGCCCTGTGAAGAAATAGATAATTCAAGTTGCCACAGTTGGCACCAAAAGCATTGGACGTAGAGGAGAGTTAGTTAATATACCAAGTCAAGTAATGCACTAAAACACAGTAGTTACCAATTAAGGATTTTGCTTCCTTTACCTCTGTGGTGTTAAATATTAGATATTCAGAATGAAGGATTTGTCTCTCTGGTTTTTAATATATTTATTTCTAAAATAAATATATAATAGAAATATTTATATATTATTGTATAAAGATATATAATAATTTATATATTACAATACATATACTTGTAATATATAAACAAGTGTAATATTACTTGTGTTAAATTTATGGTTTTGATCACTTGAAAGCAAGTTACTCTGCATTTCAGCTGTCAGTATTTTGTAAGTTTTTATTAATTGTTGAGCCCTGAGAGTAAGTAAACACAAATTTAAAAAATCTCTGTTGTTAAAGCAGCTGTTAGGATCAGAGCTGAACATTTCAAAACACATTATTGAGCTGATTGGACAGTCAGATGGTCAGAGTGTGTCTTTGAACTCTTACTTGCTGGCACCTGTTTAATAAAGGTTTAATTTTTTAAAAGCATTGCAGAGCCTGTCAGTTTCTACAGAAGCAAACCAGCAGTGGATTTTTTTTTTAATATTTCATTTACAAAACCATGTTATCTTTGTTTAATCATAAAGAGTTACTCTTTGTGGGTAATTGGAGGCTGGCAGCTTGATTCATAGAGGCTTTTGTCATCTGTCCAAGATTTCATCCCTCCTCTCCCCAGTGAGACAGAGGACTGTTCATGCCTGGCCAGCTGAGCAGCTTTACTGCCTTGAAAGGTGGAAGAATGTAAAGAATGAGCTGCATTAAGAGCAGCACAGAGGATTCCATGCTGCTTTGCTCTCTGCCACTCATCATGAGGCAGTAGGTCTTCCTAGCCTGCCCTACGTAGTTGATTGTTAATATCTTGAAGAAACTGCCAGTATATGTCAGAGATGGTACATTTTATCTCTAAGGAAGACAATTTAATGCTTTTGTCTGAGTTTTTTTAACACTTTTTTTCCAGGAAGGACCTTTAAGGCCTGTCCTTGAATGCATTGATCTCATCAGCAGTGAGGATGAAGAACCTAACAGCAGTTCTTATTTTCATGTGAGTGTGTTGTAATGTATCTTGGGAAATCTTGGTTTAATAAAATAATTGGTCTTCTCTATTTTTTCCCATCAGTTATTCTTCACAAAATCCTTGTTAGATGTGTTTTTAACAAGTGCTAAATAACAAGTATTGAAATATTTTGATTTTTCTACTTGCTGTTGAGTGAAAAGCAAGAATAACAGCACTTACTTTTTCCAGAGCCATTTTTTCCACCTTGAAATGACTTGGTACTTTAATTTGTCTTTCAGTCATCTGAAAAAAAGTTTGGAAATAAATGTCACTTTACATGCAGCTTCAGAAGTTAGGGTGCCCAGTTTCTATCCTAAAAACATGCCTTGTCTACTACAAGGCCTTTTCTTTCTAAAATAACTTGGTAGGAACAATGTATGGGTTGAACGACCTTATTCCAGTGACAGTCTGGGTTTAGCTCAGCCTAATCCTTCATAATCCATTCTAAGAATGTACGAATCAGAAGCAGGCTCATCAGTTTGTCTATCCCCTCAAACTTACTTTGCCTGCTCTGCAAGGCCTTTGAAAGGGACATTGATAGACCCTGCTAGAGTTGGTTTTGGCAGCAGTGGCTGTCTTTTGCCTTTTGTTTTCAAGTATTGCAGCAGAGGATGTTTGTAATAAACCTGATTCTTAAGGAAAGATGATCTTCTGTACATGTACAGGCTGTCATTACAGGGATCATTACTAGAACTGACTGTAAGAAGAGGAAGCTAGAGTAGATGGCCTATCCCTTAGGCTAGAAAAAGCTCATGATCTGCCTTTTTGAAGATAGTGGGCAGCGTTAGGGAAA
>NW_005054328.1:6835631-6838645 GCF_000277835.1 Geospiza fortis | reverse complement strand
AACAATAGCAGTTTGCAGGTTTTTTAGATGGGTTGCGTGTTGGCTTTGAAGTCAGGAGGGATTTTGTTTACATGGAAGAACTTAACTTTTAATTTGTTGGAGACTTCTAGGACACTCAGCACAATCATGCATGTTCCTCTACTGCATGGTGAGGCTAATGTTTATGTTGAATTGCCTTGAATATGTGGAAGAGGAGGGTCAGTTTTGTTTGTTTTTTAACGGGAGCTACAGATGCTGGTAAAAAGGAAGAGAAAGCTACAAGGCAGCTCATGGAACATAGGCTAAGAGTATCTTTACTGAATTATGTGGTGATGCTTGGGCGTCACTTTTCACTGTATTAGTGTCTGTTACATAACAATCACCACAGAAGGGCTGAACCTTCCACTTGCAGAGCAATACCAAGCGTAAGGATCACATTGACTACCAGAAGGAACGAGTTGCATCAACCCTGGATCGCCTGGCACGCCATGTTGAAGTAGAGAAACAGCAAAAAGAAGAGAAAAACAAAGCCTTTAAGGTATTGGGTGTATTTTATTTTGGAAGAAATGCATAATAAAGGCCTTGTAGTATCTTTGTTTTCACTACTAAATAAATAAAAAAAATTGGTGAGGCATACCCGGAAATAGCAATTAGACTTCTACTTCTGGGGCATCATGTGAAGCACTACATGGACTTTGTCTTTGCAGTGGCTTTTAACTGATCAAATTTCTAGTCTTATTGTACTTACTAAGGGGGAAAAATTAAATGAAAGAAAACCACTGGCAAAAACTTCTTCTCTTGTTTGTAGATATAGCAGTGGAAACTTAGTATCAATTATTCTGATATTCTAATATTTCAATTAATTGAAAAATAACAGTTATCACAAACCACCATGCAGTAAGCCTTGCTATTTATCTGCTTTTGTCTCAGATTTTTGGGAAGCTGTTTGCTGCATTAAATCTGTATAAGGTAGTATTTCATAATGGGAAAAAATTTTCAATATTTTTAGTTGCGCTTTGCTGCCATTTGAAAAGAATGTATTTTTTACTTTTATTACAAACTGGGAGATCCAGTCAGTGGCTTAATGGTAGGAGTGCTCTCAGTGGGAGCTGGACATCTTGAAGGAATGTGATTACAACAACTTGATGGAATTGAACAGGGACAAGTGTAAATCCAGAGTTGGGAAAATGTGCTGACTTCCCAACCTAATTTTCTCAACACTGTTAAAGGCTTTTAAAATCACATAATTCTACTATGGTTACAGCTTGTTGTAGTCTGTATGTTGTGTATATGTAGTCTGCTTGTTGTGTATGCAACTGTAGTACAACGGAGTAAAAGGTTAAATTAGATATAGTCCAAGGTAGCCTTGAAGTCTGGAAGCCTACATCCCCCTTATGTCTCTTGCACTTTCATTTGGCAATCTGTTTGTGCCTCCACATGCAGTTCTTCAACTGTAAAGTGGAGTCAGAGGTAACTATGTAGCTTTTAAAGCAGCTTGAGAATGAAGGCTAAAAGATCCTTTTGTTGAATACAAGTATTTTCCTCCTGCTTGGCTCTTCACTCTTCATCAGGTAGTGCAAGCTGCAGAATTAAATCTAGTCTTCAAAGTGAAAACACCTTTTTCTTTTTTTTCTATTACATTCCATTTTTATTATATTAAGTAGAAGTCAGTCTAGTTGTAAGATTTTTTTTTTTCCCCTCACTTTGGTTTTTGTGGGTGTGTTTTTAGGAACCTATATGTAAGTTTTGACATACATACTTAATATTTTTTTCTTTTTCTTTTATTCTTTCAATTTGATCACAACATTATCTGGTATGTTTTTCCCTTAGGAGAAAGTTGATTCCCAATATGCCCATGGGTTGCAAGAACTAGAATTTATTCGGGAGCACAGTGATACAGAAGCTGCAAGGTTATGTGTAGACCAGTGGTTAAAAATGCCAGGTAAGAATAGAAAACTAAGTTTGAGTGATGATTTCTAAGTCCTGCATTACAGAGTTGAACATGTGAAAATTGTGTTGAGCTTGCAGGTGCCTTGTGCATAACCAAATCCTACAATATTAATTTTGCTAGAGCATACAATTTACAAGTTTCTAAACATTTCTTTCCATGAAAGCTATTCTTGTAATGCTTTGCTACTTAGGCTTCATATCTTAAATTTTCTAAAAACCTGTAAGGCAATGTTAGTTATTTTTTATAAGCCAAGTTGCCAGGAAGAAAAAACACTACTGTTGAGCTGCTGCTTAGGAAAGTGTAAGTAAGTGTAACTTCACAATGTTTAATGAATTTAAAATACTGCCTGGAGGACCTGCAGGAAGGGTGTCAAACTGTTTAAAAAGTCATACTACTGGGAATTGAAGAGACAGTGAAAGAGCAGACTTACTGTTGCAGGATTGAAGGACAGATTGTTAGTTTGTTTTAAGAATCACCGCAGTTTGGTTCTGGAGTGTTTTAGAGCTTGTGTGTTGTTTTCTTAGGCCTCTGTAATTCAGCTTCTGGTTAGGTACTTTGTTTTGGAACACAGGTCTGAAACCAGGCTCTGTTAATGGTGGAAGAAGGGATATTTTTAAGAGGACAGGTCAGACTCGAGTCAACAGCAGACCCAAATGTTGTCCTGTGATGCATTGCAACAGAGAGTTTGATAATGTACATCTTCTTCTGGGTCACCTTCAAAGGTAAGGAGATACATTGCAAGAATTCAGTGCAAGGAATAATAATGAAAGAATGTGCTCTAACTTGGGACATCATGATCAAGTCTGCTTTAAACTGCCTGTACTGACAAAGCTCCATTTTGAGAGCCAATTAATATGCTACAATTTCTATAGATGAACTTCATGGAGGTTTTTTTTGATGGTTTGGTTTAGTTTTTTACTTGGTGTGTGTGGTTTTTCTTTAAATTCAGAATTGATGTCTTCCGCTTGTTGAACATTTCTTAATATCTGAGGTTTTTTGGGAAGTCAGATTTCTGTACTCCAGTTTAGTTATATCTTCATCCAAACTTGAAATAAGCCAAAAGGCTCACTTACACAAGTTGGTG
>NW_005054328.1:6820863-6835598 GCF_000277835.1 Geospiza fortis | reverse complement strand
AAGCTATAGGCTGTGTTCATAGCTGATATTGCTAGTCAGTACTCAGTGTGTCAGTGTTCAATTCCAGCAGATGCTGCCCTTTAACTACTGAATGTGTCCATAGGCAGGATGGTGAGAAGTTGAGGACAGTGTCATGGGTTAACCCCCATAGGCAGCTCAGCCCCACACAGCTGCTCCCTCACTCACACTTGTGGGGTGTAGGGTAAACGTGAGAACACCGTGGGCTGATGTAAAAACAGTTTAATAAGTAAAGCACAAACTCTGTGCACATGCAAAGCAAATGTGATAGATGCTTAGAGTGATGGCATTTGTCTTCCCAACTATCTCCTTCCTCCTCCACACAACTGTTATTGCTGAACATGATGTCTTATGCTGTGGGATGTCCATTTGGCCATTTGAGGTCAGCTGTCCCAGCTGTGTCTCCCAACATCTTGCTGGTGGGACAATCCGAAAAACAGAGAAGACCTTGACACTCTGCAAGCACTGCTCGGCAGTAACTGAAACTTCTCTGTGCTATCAACAGTTGTTCATAAATCCAAAACACAACAGCCATGCAAACTGCTACAAAAAATGAACTCCATCGCAACCAGAACTAGTACAGGGAGATAAAAATAAATAAATTATTAAAATGTCTATGTAGGAAATTAGGATTTTGTTAGTTCCCTCAAAAGCAGTATGATTTCTCTCCAGAGTGGCCGTTTTAACACATAAGCTGCAGGGATAATCATCTCTGTACAGGATACATTTCATGATAGGGGAGGTAAGGAATTTTTATAGTTTAGGTTGGTTAGATAGGGGATTTTTGTCTGATAGCTTCAAAGGACAGAATTTTTTTCCCATTAAAAAAAAAGCTATTTGAGTATTTGTAGGGGACTAGTTTGCTAATTATTTCTTCTTCTCCAGGTTTGATCATTCTCCTTGTGACCCAACAGTCACATTACATGGACCCCCACATAATGCTTTTGCCTGTGTGATATGCTGCGAAAGATTTGCAACCTCTCAGCAGTACAGTGATCATCTTTTATCTAAGGCAAGAGCATAAGGATAAATAACTCAACCTGACTGAATGTAGTAGAGGGTTTAAGACTTAAAATAATACATTGATTTTTGGTGGGTTTTTTGTTTGGTTTTTTCTTTAACCCTCTTTCTTTTTTCTTTTTTACTCTTCAAGATTGTTTTCTCTGATTCTGCTGTGTTTCAAACAGCTGGTGTAGCCTGACAGTATTCCTTTTAGATGTGACCATTAGGTTGTTTTTGGTATGCTTTCAAGAGGACCATAGTTCTGTCCTGAACCTCTTGTCCATCTATTGGGGTTGTTGATACATATTCCCTTTTTTCTGCATTTCCAGAACTATGAAAGGTAAAGGCAGGAAGTTAGGATGAAATAACTTGACAGCAAAGAGAAACAGCAGAAAGGAGGTGGGGGTTTTATTTAAGCAGTCTGGTGTCGAATTGGGTAGTGGATAGCATTTTCAAAATGGAGTGTTTTCATAACAAATATTATCGCCAAGTCTCCAGAAGCTGCATTAAATTTGGGGAAGTGTTAGACTCTCTGAAAATCAGACTAAATTTTGCTTGTAGTAATAACTTGATAATTAGTCATACCTGACAAGCTGAAAGACTGCATTGTAGTGTGTCCCTGCTCTTTTTCCATTGCTTCAAAGTTGTGTGCCTCCCATGTGTTCAGGGACTTTAGCAGGAGTAGCAGCCAAGGTCGGGGAAGGACAGTGAGTGTCTCTTGCAGACAGTGAGAAGATGGGATTACTTTGATATGTAAGGAATGGGGAGATAATCCTAATCAGAGTTCTAAGCATATAATGAAGATTCTTGGAGTAATGTAGAAAGCAAGCAAAAACACCAGAAGCAGAACTAGAGGATTTTTGCCCCAAAGGCAGAGCTCTGAAGTTGATGTAGCAGGCAAAGTTGGTGGAAGGAGTTGACTTCTACAGAAGACACAGACCTTTGGGCTACTCTGAGGAGCAGCATTTTGGGGAGTTAGAGGTTAGCAAGATTAGAGGAAAACTGACATGAGGTAAAACCGCTGCTTTAATGACAGAGGGAGCTTTTTCTGAGAGCCTGGGTAAAGGGAATAGCTAAGAATTGCTGGAGCCCATAGTCCCTGGGAAGGTTCTTGCTCCCAGTGGTGCAAGAAGGGGATGGAGAAATGGCCAGTGTAGTAAGGGTTGATGTAGCTCGGTTTGACAGTGGGACTTTGGCCACTTCCTTGTGTCTTGTGAGCTGAAATGCAGAGTAGGCTGTAGGTAAATACAGATGCAGTAGCTGAAAACCTAAAAGTGAAAATATTACCACAGAAATGAGAGAGGAATGGGAGGACATGAGAACTGGGCCTGGTTTCTTCACTTAATTTTTTTCCTAAATAGATCATTTTCTCTTCCAGCTAAATGAAAATGATGGGCATAAAAAAGGTATTCCTCCACAGCATATTCAGTGCTTTGCATGCCCAAAGTGCTTCCTCCTTTTCGCCAAAAGAGATGAGTGTTGGCAGCATATGTCACAACAGAAACACATCATCCAGGTTCCTGAACTGAGTGGTACGTTGCTACTAAGTGTACTGCTTTTAATTTTTTCTGATAATTCATCCTTATGATAGGAACTGACTTATATTTTTCTGCTGAGTAAAAAAGCTTAAGGTTTTAAAGTTTGTTATTAATGAATTCTTATTTTTCTTTTAAGGTCTTAAATGTGATGCTTTGAAATTCATATTTTTGTGTAGAAATCCTCTATCACATTTGCTGTAATGAGATGCTGTTGAGTCTCTCATATAGGCTTCTCATTCTCTAGTGACTCCATGTAACTACTTTCCTGAATTTACATTTAGCATGTTGATAGAGACTCAGAGCAAAACGCATTCATTTCTTTTCAATTCCAGTCAGAGTGGCTGTTGAGTTCCTTCCCCTTACTCTAGTGTGCTTGGAGGCTATTTTTCTTGCCAAAGACTTGTTAAAATGTCTTCTCCATATAATTGCAAATTTAGAGTGCTTAGCTGGAACATTGCTGCTGGTCTGATGGCTTGCATGGACTACATGGCTGCTGAAGGCTGAAATACTGGTTATATTGTGAGCTGGCAGCATCCTGAACCATGCTTAACAAAGTCCAGAGGAAAGATCTGTCTGATCATGGCGTTGCAAACAGGGTTAATGCCCAACATAGCTGTACTGATTTAATTTTTGACATAAGCAATAGGCATTAAAGCATTTACTTCACTGTTAGCTGAACTGCTGAGTGGCCATGTTTTAGATGTTGCAACTGTCTGAACAAGCCTACATGGCCAAAAGGATTCATAGAGTTATTTCTCATCTTCATAAATGTATCTTTGACTTCGGGTGTCCCCTAGAATGGCTGCAGGAAGTGTACAGAAAAGGCAGGCTTTGAAGGAATCCCCTGCAGGTTGAGTCAGTACTGCTGCCTTCTTGTAGTGAAGTGACATGGTTATACTTTCCCTTATGCATTGTCACTCTAATGGACTTTTATTCTCAAACAGATTATTAATTCTGAATGTGAGGACTGCAGATGCTTTTAAATTTGGGTCATAGGTTTTAAAAAAGATTACTGGTGAGCTATTGCTCTGAAAAGATTAAAAGCACAAGTTAGTGTTTTCTTCTTTAGAGTTGGAGAGTGCTTAACTCGGAACAAAAAAATTGAGTGCTCCATTTTTTACTTTGCATTAGTTAGGCTTCGTGATTAATAATTATCAGCATGGCCTGAGATCTGCCAGTGAAGTTAGCTGAAAGGCATAACCTCAAATTACTGCCTGCTGATCATCACATCTTACTAAAACAAAAAAATCAAAGAAAATTTTCCTCTAAGGTGCAGAACATGAACAATATATAACCCATAAACCATTTTCCATTATCTTTTCAGTAGAATTTTCTTACTCTGCTGGTACTAGGAGTTACCTGTGGAGTATATACTCGTAACAACAGAAAGTCCTGCATCTAAAAATTTGAGAATTAACATTAAGGATGGAAAAGAAAGAAAGAGATGATCAGGGTATGTGAGAAACTTGTTAAATAAATTGTGTGCTCTTTCAGAAAAAATACTGTATGGCTTAAAACAAACTTTTATCTACTAAGAGTAGATAGCTGGTGATAGGTGGAGGAGGAGTAAGTAAGAACCTTCCTAAAAGAGATATTGACCTGGCATTGTAGGAGGAAGAGGGAAGTAAAATCAGTCACAGAGTACAAAAAAGCAAACTGCAAACAGATTCAGGTATGAGATAGTTACAGAAGTTTAAAAAATTCAGGATTTACTTACAGCTTCCATTGCACAGTTACTATAGTTCAGCTGATATTTGTTAACTTGCATTCTGAACCCTGTGATAGACAAGTAACAATAGTAATTAAGTCATCAGAGAGCTGAAATTGTATTGGAAAACTCTAACGTGTGGTTGCACTTTGTACCATTGTGTTTTACAGATGCAGTGAAGTCTGGCGATCCACTACCTTTTCCATCCTTTGCAAAGAACCTCTTGATATCTCTGTGTAAAGAGGTCTCCTTCCAAGTGAAATGTATGTCTTGCTTCAAGATACTGCGCTCACATATGGAATTAACAGCTCATTTCAGGTTTGTGAAAGGCAGTTGTCTTTATAATGTGAACATCCATAGATCAGTGACAAGTATGCAGACATGCTTTTAATGACACTAGTGGATTTCAGGGCAGCTAGGACCATCTGAATGTTGACTTTCTGAATAAACAATCAAAAGCCTGCCCCCTTAACTTTACCCCACTGCAGAAAGCTGATCAATGTCAAGATCATTTTTGTATTTTCTGTAACAGAACAACAAAAGCTTTTTGCTGTTCCACTATTTCTAAGTTACCAGCATTTGATTTTGAAAATGTACAGTCAAAAACATAAGTCTCAATCTACATGCTAGCTTTGGAAATTAGCACCTAATTCTCTTCAAATTTCAGAGACTAAATATACATTGCATGGTTTTGTGGGCAAGCTGGTAGGTGGATTAAAGTACACAGAGCACCCTGTTTCCATGCACTTACTGCTGTAGCTACTTGGTAATATATCGAGTACATCTGAAAGTTTACAAATGTTTCAGGTGGTGATATAACCTCTTTTATGTTTTTTATCCATTCTAGAACACGTTGTTATAATTCTGGGCCAATGGCACTGTCAAAGAAAAGCATCTCCCAAGTTGCAGAGATATTTAAAATGAAAGGTCACTGTGAGAGCTGTGATGAACTGTTTGCTGATAAGAATGAGATGACCCAACACAAACAAACCACTCAACATAACATTAGAGTTTTTACTACACTGGAAGAGTCAATCTTGATGTTCTGCCATGTCAATGGAAAACATAAAAGTCAGTCTCATTTGGCCCACATTGCAGAACGGTCAAGACCACTGCTGAAAAGACACTTGAGTCCAGATGAGTCCTCCAGTGAAACAGGGTCTAGTCCTTCAAAACGGAGGAGTAATTTAAAAGGTAAAAGTGAAGATAAAGTTGCAAACCAAAGTCAAGGTAGTGCTTCCAAAGTAAAAGCCTGGTTTTGTGAATGCCTTCAAAAGTTTTTTACAGAAGAGTCAGTAGAAAAGCACATTTTATCAGCAAATAGGATCTGTCACAAGTGTGCTGTGTGTGGAAAGCTGGCTGAAAATTCAAGCATTATCCGCCTTCATATGAGTCGATTCCATGGAGGAGCACACTTGACTAATTTTCTTCTCTGGTGCAGAGCATGCTCTGTAGATCTTAGAGAAGAGGATATTATGGGACATGTAACTGAATTTCATGGTGGGCATAGTTACTACTATGAGCAAGAAGCTGTAGAAGACGAACCTATGCCATCTGCTTCTGATGCAGTGAGCGTTTCTGCAGGTGGAGATAAAGACTGCATTTCTGGCCCTGTGGAACTGTCCCCTGAAAGTGGTCCTGTTGTGGGAAAGTGGCAGTGCCGCATTTGTGAGGAGATGTTTGAGTCTGAAGCAAGTGTTCAACAGCATTGCATGTCCTTAGAAAGCCATGCATTTCACAGGTACTCATGTGGCATATGTAGAAATCATTTTCGGAAGGTAGGAACTCTACAGCGGCACTTCCAAGAGCATCATAATCAGGAGATGCAGATTAAATATTTCTGTGGCCTTTGTGGTAATCTCTTCTTCAACACAGAGGAAGAATTTCTAATCCATTACAAGACGCTTCATAGCATGGACTATACGTTTGTGCCTGAGCAGATGGAACTGTCAATAAAAAAAGATGAGGACTTCCTCCCAGTGGAACAAGGAGACCGCTTAACCTGCGGTTGCCGGACAACTTACATCTCCAAAATAAACAGGAGGAACGATCATGAGAGTTGTCAGAAAGCCATGCTGCAGAAAGGAAACTTATGGTTTCGATGCTGCCTATGTTCTGCCACAGCACAGAATATTGCTGATATGAACAGTCATCTCAAGAGCCACAAGTCAGTAAAATCGAAGGGAGAGATGTATGTTGTTAGATGTGCTGCATGCAACAAGAACTTTGATGATCTTCAAAGTGCGCATCAGCACTATCACATGAAACACTGCTTCTTACAGAAACCTGATCTATCAAGTCTTGCAGCAGAATCAGAAGACACAGTATTCAAGTTTTCAGCAAGTGGGGCTTGTGTGGTCAGAAAACCTCACAGGCAACAATTTCAAGCATCTCCATCCAAAACTCAGGACAGACCACAGTTTTCTTCTCTGCGGGGCCCAATAGAGGGAAAGAAAATAAAAAATGAGGACTTAGAACATTCTGAAGAACTTAGTGAAAGTATGTAGAAAATTTCTTTCAGCATTAGAAAAGTATTGCTATCCTTAACACACTCTGTTTTGTTGTCAGTACATGTCACATACCATTTGGTTACATCCAGTCTATAAATGAGCTCAGAATTTACTAATTGTTATTTCTCAAATACTGAATTCTCCCTACTTGAATTTCCAAAACTCAGACTCCACAATTTATTGTTATATGCCATTTATATGAAGTCTAGGGGAAAAAAAAAAACAAAGAAAAAGGCAGATGTGAGAATTCTGAAACCAAAACATTTGATTTTCAAATTAGTTTGGAGCATAATTTGGTGTTAAAAGGAGGACCACCATCAAGGACACCCCAGTTAGGGATCTAATGCCTAGAAGTGTAAAAGTGACTGATCATACACATTCAAAAGATACTTGCCTTTTATATATATAAATATTTATGAGCCTGTTAGTGCTCTCTGTGTGGGCAATGCTGTTATACCATCATTTCAGGTTTCTTAGCTTGCCAAAAAGCAGTATCAGCTGAGAATTTATATTCCCAGTATGTATTATTTGCTTGTGTTCAGAAATAGAAAGTGTTTCGTGATTACTAGTGGTGTCATAATGCTTTTGATTAAGAGGTAGACATTTATGTTAGAAATACGGCAAAAAGTGCATATCTAAACATTTTATTTGCTTTTATGCAGGCAAGCAGTTGAATGTCACAGAGACTTGTCATCGTCAGGGGTACTCAGCTGGATATTAAATGAGTTATTAAAATGTCTTGGTGCAGGACGACAGCTCTCTGTGCTTACCATAAAACTGTCCAGGTCTACATCATCACCATATAGCCAGATTCTACTTTTCTCTCTAATTTATGCATTATTAAGTGCTAATTCAGTTGATTTTAAAATGTATGCAGTCACCAGATAATATCATGTTTTGAAGCTTTTCTTTCTGTGACTTTTCACTTACATATGTGACTACAAGAGTTTTCAAAAGCAAGTTGGTTGACCAGAAAGTCACATGAATTTTTAATGTGTCCTTTTTATCCCATTGAAGATGGTGAACTTCCTGATCTTGACTATCTGAGTACCATGACTCACATTGTGTTGGTGGATCTGGACAACTGGGGAAGCTTTTTCACACAGCTGCCAGCTAACCTGAACCAAGGGACATTTATCTGGGGTTTTCAAGGTAAAAAAAAGTTTGAAGTAAATTCAAAGATAAGATTAACAAGTGTACACATGTACTTGAGCAGTGATTCCTTGAATTTGAGAGAATAAAGAGCAGGAGCAAGTATGCACTAGGCTTCTAAAGTTGCTTGTTGAATTTTTCAAACTCCATCTAAACCTCCACTGCTCCTACTAGTCCTTGTAGAATAGTTCCAGAATTGCAGAACTGTTTAGGAGTCTTTCTAAGTTCCCTTATGAGCTTACTTCAGCTCTATCATATTTTCATAATTATTAGGGCACCCAAAGTACTCAGAGATTATATTAACTCCTAAGTCCTTCTCTAAGGCTGGGATTTTTAATTTTGATTTGGATTTTTAGTTCCAGAAGGCATGATTTTGCACTCTTAGACTTTTGATTTTGTTCTGTCTCTGGCCTGTTCTGTAGAGAGTGGTCCTGGTCATCCAGTACAACAATAGGTGTAGGTCCCATCTTAAAGATACCAGTGATTGATGGAACTCACATTGTCATGAGTTTCATAGAATGATAGAATGGTTTGGGTTGAAAGGGACCTTAAAGATCCTACCATTTTGCAAAGTCTGCCAGTAGCATCCATTTAACTTGATGTTTTTATCTAACTGTTTTTGAACCAACTGCTTGTCCACCTCGTGCTTTTTTCACAGGTTTTCTCTGCAATTATTTTGTCTGTGGTATCTTGATTTCTTCAGTAAAATATAAATAAGGGATAGTTTCAAAATATTTATGGCCTGGAACACAGGCATCATCTTACCAGATTTGTAGGTCAGGTATGTTTTACAGTTGATAAACACTATAGCACTGCACTTCCTTGCTAAGTGTTTTTCATTATCTCTTCCCATAAAAGATAATCAAGGCTATTCTGAAAGCTGAGAGTTGTCGTGCTGCTCAGGTTGTACAAAAAGGCTTGTTGATGCCTGGGTCATTTTTTTTTCCTCTTAGAAACAGATTTTCCAGTTAGCTGATGAAGGCAGAGCAAGTATAGCTGTTAATGTGAAGTGGTAGAAATTCAGTCATCTGTATTCCTGAATCTGGTATCTGCTTGTTAGGAGTTTTGTGCCCAGAGATGTTCCAAACACAGGGGCCTGATGGCACAGCACAGCCCATATCAGTACCACTCAATTCCTTACTTCCTAATGGGTTTGCTGCATGCAAGCTGCCTCATGGGAATGGCCCCTTAAGCACCTGAACTAAACAAATATGCTAGAGTTACTTGTGAATAAAATGGGCCATATTCATATTAAAGAAAAATTTACCAGTTTTAGTGTCAACTATGTTGGTTTTGAGCCTGGGAACACTAAGGTTGCTCCCAGGCACATCTGAATCTGTTGTTGTAGGTACCTTCTCATAATAATGATTTGTATAGTTACTTGAGGCACGCTATTCTTGTTTGTTTAACCTGTGAAAATACAGCAACATTTTTTCCTGCATTTCCCAAACAACATTTCTGAATTTTAACTATTATTTTTATACTATAGATCTGCATTATTTCTATTATCCCTGTTTCTACTATAGCCTTAGCTTTGCTTTGAGTTCCTCCATTGTATTGTCTGGACTCTGTATTGTTTCTGTCTTCAGATACTCAGTTGTCTTTCATCCATTTGTGGGCTAACAAATGACATAAATACAGGTCTGTCATTGTTTTCAGCTGCCCTAGTCAAATGCTTATGTTGCACATTTATGCAGCCAAAAAACAGGGCTGGTAAATACAAGTCTTTCCCAAATAGCAGTGGCTGAGGGCAAACAAGAACAACTTGCAAATAGCATTTTTTTCTTATGGACAGGTTCCACTAAATAATTTCTGTGTAGACTCTTAATAAATCTTTGCGATCATTTTTGATATCATCTTCTTGCCATTAGGCTGAAAAGGCAGGGGGGAAACAGGAGGAATCTACTGAGGAATGCTTTTTCTTTGTGAGACTGTGGGTGGACATGTTGATGTAAACCATCCTCTGCAGCCTGGTTACTTGAACACTGGTTTCCCATGTCCTCATGTGAAGTGCCATCAATGACTGCTTTCATTTTCTGTTCAAAATCCTTTCCTACATCCTACTCTATCATCTAACAGATAAAGCAAAATTTTGTTGCTGTCTGCAACTCCATGTTGCAGACCTATTATTTGTTAGCCATTGGAATGTTAAAAGATTTGTAGTCACTCTAGTCAAATGGTCCTTCCATTTGCTTGCCTTTTTATGGTGCCATATGTATTTTTATGGGGCAAGCTCCTCTGATTTTTCCTCTCTTCTTGAAAGACTTCCTGCTTCTTTCCCTTGCAACTTGTTTCAGTCTGGTACTGGTTTTGTCTGTACTCAGCTCATCTTTATTATCCACCTATTTTCTTAGCCTGTAACTACATGCTTAGTATACTGTTTAGAAAATTCCTGCACTTTTTTCCCAGTTGTAGCCTCATTTTGCTTGTCCTTGACTGCATCCATGGGTTTGTCAGGACTCTAGCATTTCTCTCAGCTGTTGCTCCAGATTTTGGATCCTCTTTCTAATGAGTTTTGACATGGGATGTGTGAGGCAGTTACAGTGCATGTTGACTGTGTAACTCCTCTAGTAGACGTTTCCCTAAGAGAAGCATTTCTGTACTTGTACTATGTTTCCAGAGCTCTTCTGATTCTGCACATTAACTGTAACGATGCTTCAAACTGGAGAAAAACACATCCTTGTGTCTAAAAGCACATGATATCTTGAAGATAAGCTTTTCAGGATTTGAAGGAAAAAAAATTGTACAAAATTGACAGAGTAGCATCATACTTTTTTGCCTTCTATCGAAAGAACAAGAAGTCTGGGGGGATTTGGGTTATATGTTATTCTTAGCTTTCACATTGGTCAGAACAAATTCTGTCTTTAAAGACAGTTTTATATTTGCTTTTGCCTTCTTGCATTCTTAATTCATAGACGTGTTTCTACCCAAACCCATGGTTTGTTTATTTTTCATGTTTGGTTTTTATTATTATTAATATTATTCCCCTTCACTGTATAGGAGGATACAGCAACTGGAAGCCTCCAGTGCATTGCAAAATTTACAATTATCTTAAGAGGATTGGATGTTTCTTTCTTCATCCACGTTGCAGTACCAGAAGAGAAGCGGCAGACTTTGCTCTCTGTGTTCATGTAAGTTAGGGCACGCTTGCTTTATTGTGTCCTGTACCCAGAGAAGGGTGGCAGATGGTATCTGCTATTGATATTAAGTACTAATTGCAGATGACATTTTCAGATTCTTTCCATGACACTTCTGTGTCTCCTATAAAGAATGATAAACCTGGATTGAGTGGAGTCAGGTGGTCGAGAAGTGACTTAAAAATTAGCCTGAATAGAGCAACAGTCTGTTGTGGAGGGGAAGGGAGCCGGTTAGGGAATGAAGAGTAAAAATCCTGCACTTGTTACAGTTTCTCTTTGAGAGTGATATGTAACTCCTTTGTCTCTCTTCAAGTAGCCCAAATCTCGAGCCATCTTTACAGTGGAGATGAATGGTGCTGCTTTCACAGACCCTGTTGAGCTGACAAAGGGCAGTGCCTTTATTCAGTAGACTTTGGGCTTTGGCAGGGTTGGGGGATGTGCAGGTGAGGGACAGGAATCTGGGGTGCCACGGGGACTCGTGTTCCTAATGTAGAATCATAGATTTTAAGGTTGGAAAAGACCTTCTAGATCATTAAATCCAGCCATTAACGCAGCACTACCACTGTCGTTAAGCCATGTCATTAAGTGCCATATCCACGTGATTTTTGAACACTTCCAGGGATGGTGACTCCAGTGCTTCTCTGGGCAGCCTGTTCCAATGCTTGACAACCTTTGCAGTTCCAATGCTTGACAACCTTGCAGAAAATCTAAACCTCCCCTGGTGCAGCTTGAGGCCATATAGTGCTTTATCAGTTAAAAAAATACTGCCTATCTGTATAAGCACATTTTTGCAACAGTGGTTTTATGTTTCATCATGCTTTTTATGTTACTCTTAAAATGCTCTGCAGAGAGGACTTGTTTTATGTAGAGACAGTTCTAAAATGCTGCTTTTTAGGAATTTGTTCCATACTCCATCTGTACTGTTCTGGTAGCCATCACCAATATCTATTGTGTGTAGAGAAGAAATGAGCATCAAACTCTTGAAACAGTGCCTTTCACAGTGGGATAATGTGGCTTGGATCATAAAGGCAGGAATAAATTGCTGTAGAAAACTTTCCAATGAAGACCTGTCTTGCACAAAGCCAGCCAAATGCCATGAGATAAAAACATGATCTCTGTTCAACACTTGTTATTTGTTTTGCATAGGCTGGCCGTCTGGATGAGCACCTGCCCAAGCAAATTCCTTTCACTATTCTTTCTGGAGACAAGAGCTTCCTGGAACTGGAAAACCAATTTAAAATGACCCAGCGGTCAGCTCGCATCCTGAATCCTCACCACATTGAAGGAGACATGATGTGTGCCTTGCTAAACAGCATTTCAGATACAACAAAAGGTACAAAGTAAACATTAAACACAATTTTTCCAGTACACTGATAGTTCTTTCCAATAAAAAAATGGAACACTTACCCTGGTAACATAAACTGTTGCTTGGTGCTTCTTGTATTGTAGTAGTATTTCAATGAATAATAGATTAGAAAATCATTATGCTTGGGCATGTTTTGAAAACAGACTTAAAATCAAGCATTTTATTCAATGTAAAAAACTGTCATCCCTGTATTCTTTGTTATAGCAGGAGACTCACACTGATTTGAGTTTGAAGACTCCTTTCTAGTTCAAGAGAAGCTGTTTGAAGCACTCTTGTGTGCATAGTTATCAATTTGTTCTCAGATCTGTTTGGCTTGATTTATTCTGTCTGAAACAATTGTGACCCTGCTAAAGCATCATTATTTCTCAAAATACTTCTGTATATTTTAACTTGGCTACAGTGTCTTCACTGGCACAACTCACACACCCATTTGGAGAAAAAAATCTCAGCGGAAGTTTCTGAGTTCTCTAAAGTGCCAGATTCTAATGGCATGCTAAAATAATCACATTGGTTTTATATAGGATAGTGACAGAGGATTGAGCCAGCTCATTTTCATGCAAAGGGTACCAGAGCTGAGATGAGTTTTAATACTTATCAGCATTTCAAAGTATTTTGCTATTTTCCTGGAAGACTTGACATTTCTCTGTAGACATTTTTGCTTTTTCTGGCTTCTTGTTGTGGTTTTGTAGGGTTGTAAATTCAGAGTATGTTAGAGAAAGTTGTTTCTGAATTAGCCCTAAACTGTTTTCTGAAAATTTACACTGCTAGTCTTGATACAGGTTTATGAGGGCTATAACATGGTACTGCTGTTTCACAAAGAAGATTGAAGTGGAGTCCTATCTCTGAATGATGAATTGGCATTGACTGATTAAAGGGGAAAAAATAGGATAATTAAATAGCTTTCTGAAAAAAAAAATATGTGGTGAGCTGGAATTGACTTAAGTGCTTTTGATACAGAAAAGCTGCTTACAGAGTTTTCTGGCCACCCCAGGCATTAGAAGTTTCTTAATTTAACATTTCTTTCAATGTCCTTTAGTATATTAATATTTGTGGTAATTGGCCCTACCTGGAGGCTGCAAACCTTAACTTGCTGTCTGGCTGCTCATTGTGCATTCCACTTGAGTTGCACATGTGGTCATTATGAAAAGAAATCCTTGAACAGGAAATTGATGGAATGACACATGATTGCTTTGACTGTTAGCATTCCTTAACAAACTTGTAAGGAACAGAATTGTCCCCTTTTTTAGTCAGTGTCAGCAAGGGGGGACCCAGACAGCAAGAGCTGCCTTTGTCTCCCTGTCATGTATTAAAACATAATATTAGAGAATTCACTGTTGGTAATGGGTCTGTATTTGCTGCATTGTGGCATGATGGTGTTACCAAGAGTTTATAAAGTTTTTCTTTGAAAAGATGAAGCCACCACATAGTACACAGCAGCATCAGCCATCATTTGCAAGTCTTAATGTGGCAAAACCGGTATTGGAGGGTTGAGATGGAAAGTCGTGCAGTGTATCATAGGCTGGTATAACTTGTTGACCTGTTACAGACAAGCAGCTGAGTGTAAGGAAATGCAAACAAGAATTGCTTGCTTTGTGACTTTCTCAAGCCTATGGCTGTTATTCTGGAGAGAGAAATAAGTGAGAAACAGGACAGAGAATCATGTTGAAAAATACCAGACTGTTGTTGGTATTGGATGAGCTGCAAAATGAGAAAGCTCTTTACCTAAATCACCTTGACAGAGCTATCATTAGCTTCTGAGCAGCTGGATTGTGTTTGGATGTGGCAATCTGACAGGTGCATCTTGTGAACTGTTTTACCAGCACAACTGCTGTGGGAACTATAGTACTGCATTTATTTTAAAGTAAATAATAAAAATAACATTTTCTGCGTATGTTGCAATACAATACCAACTGTATGTTACTATAGGAAACCCTTGGCTGGAGGAGGTGCTTGACCTTCCTTTGAGGCATGACAAGAGGAGGCATTCTTACTTGTTCGCTCCTGCTGCTAAGCCTGAGTTCATAAATGAAGAAGGTTTTTGCTTTTATGGTGAAACCACAACACATGACAAGAGCTTCATGCATATTAACTGAGTGGTTTGGGAAGGGCAGAAGAGAAGAGTTTTCAGTGTCTTCCTTTATAGCAAAAAAAACTGTAGTGTGCAGAAAAATATCATTATTCCGTTGTCTGTGTCTTGATAATATCCTGTGTGTTGAAAGTACACTTTTAATGAGTGCTGGACAGTGTTGAGGGCAAAGCTGATAGTAGGTTGTGGTCATCATATCCATCTGGACACTGACAGGG
>NW_005054328.1:6807666-6820835 GCF_000277835.1 Geospiza fortis | reverse complement strand
ATGCCACAACTTTTTGGTTGTGAAGTTGTTTTTGTGTAAGTCTTTAGCTTAACTGTATTTCTCCCAGTTATGTTCAAATGAGATCCTTCAGTGACTGACCTCTTATGTAAAACAGACTCTTTTAAATAATAAGGAAAAAATTTTGAAAGTATTTCTTGTCCTTTCTTTTGAAGAGCCAGTCTGTCTCATGAGCCTGTCAGAGTCAGTGGTGTACTGAATGTAGTGTTGTCTGCCATTAGCAGACATATGATAGCCACCATAGCTCTTTCACTGACCCATAAAGTGCATTTCCCTGTGCTCAAATGGAGTTGCCAGCCTGCGTCTTCAATCTGCTGCTCTTGCCTGAAATGTTTAAATACTACCAAATGCAGCTTCCATGAGAGTTTTTATGTTTGGAAGAGTAGGATTTCAGTTCATTTTAATGAATGCTCCCAAGCTTCCTAGCTCCCACTATGCCCAAAATTTATTGTTTTACCTACAGCCAACAAAATAATTTAAGAGGACAGAAGAACAAATTTATAGAAGACATTGACAATAGTTGCTTTGCTTCTCCATAGTGAAGATTTTTCGTTAACATCCTTGTGTGGTTCAGTTTGAGGTCCAGTATGAATGCTACATCTCTCCCATCTCTGCTTTTTCCAAACCAGCAGTTAACACAGATTGCAAATCACAGCCTCCAGCCCCTGCTTTCCTGAATGTGAAACTGTATGTGAAGGGCATGAGCATCTGCAGAGTGATGGACCATGAATGAATTATAGTTGCTCTAGTAATATATTCCTTTATTATAGCAGCCACAGCTTGTTGCAGTAGAGAGTGATAAGAAAGTCACGCTTCAGTTGTAACCTGGTGTTAGCTGCAGCAGGAAGTTACTACTGGGTTTGGTATGTCAGTGGCATCTCTTGTATGTTCATGCCCTAGGGAGAAAGCGATGTATTTACTGACACCTGAGATATAATGAGTCTTAACAACTGGAGGCCAGTGGATGAACTGGGAAGACCTCACCACTCAGATCATATGAAAAAAAAATCTTGAGGTTTAGCTTAAATCTGGCTTTGAATTTGAGAGTGGAGTAAGATAAAGTTTGGATGAAAGTCTGAGTGACTTATAATTATATTGACCACAGTTTCCAAGAAATGCAATTGGAGGAGAGTGCCAGCTTGAGAGCTTTATTTTTATTTGTCCTATGCTTGAATGAGCAACTGTAGGCAGAGATACATAGAGTAAAGCTTGCTTTGCATGGAGGAAGAGAGGTCTTGTGTGGTGGTAATCCTCAGCAGGGAGCAGCTGTACTTGCATTTACAATATGAACAGAGATTAGAGCAGTAAGTATTGGGGAAGAGTATGTGGGAAGGATCCTCCAGGAGCATATGAAAAAAAGGAATAAAAGAAAATATTCTAGAAGCCAAGGAAAGTATTTTAAAGGCAGCTTGGCCACACATACCAAATGTGGTTGCTAACAAAGGCAAGGGTGGGATACTAATCTAAAGCTTTTGGCTGAGTAATTCCTGGTATCCTGACTGAGTTAACAAATGGTATCCATAAGGTAGCACTAAAACTCCAGACATCAGCTGTAAGAGGAGAAGGGTCAGTGGTTGGAGAGATAGTGTGATGTGAATGCCACTGTACATTGGAATGGGAAAGGGGCAGGTGAGATTGGGAGTTACTGAAAAGACTTACAGAAGCAGTATTTTTGGAGGGAAATGGAGGTGGGGTGTGAGACTACAGGAGACAAGAGGGGTGTAGTGGGATAAGGGAGCAGGAGGAAGGCTGGGGAAGGAAAGTTGAGTCTCTGGTGCTAAACCTGATGGAAATTATGAAAGGGTTGGTGGTAACTGGGGTGGTTGCAAAAGAAGATGAGTGGCAGGATATAGAATAAGATACAGTGGGGGGATGTTACCCTGAGCTGTGTGGGCAGCTAATCCAAACTCAGGCTGTGGTGCTTTGATGGCAGGACAGTGGGTGGCGCTTACATTCTGTGCAAGTTACCAGTCTCTCCCCAGAACAGGTTTCTCAGAGACATGAAATGTCAAAAAATCATTCTGAGCTCTATATGCATCCAGAGTTTGCCTTCCTGTTTTCTCATTCTTCCAGTAGGAATATGTCAGTACGTGAGGACAGTAGTGAGCAGTAGGATTTCTTTTGAAAGAACAGGTACAGTCAGAGGTTCTTACCTGATGTGTATTTGATAAAATGTACTAGAGAAGAGTACAAGAGATCTTAAGATCTCTTGCCTATGAAACTGGGCAGCTGCTTTTCCTCTGATACCAAAGGAGTTGGGAGCTATAGCATGTGCCAAGGATTTTAACAAGAGGGACAGGACTTACCTGGTTTCTCAAAATTAGAAGATGCCAGCTGTGGCATCTCAGAAGATGCCAGCAGTTTCAGCAGTATATGTTGATGAAGTGTGGGCTGGAAGAGAAAACTGAGGTGGAAAACTGGCTGAACAGCCAGACCTGGAACATGGTGATCGGTGGCATGGGGGTCAGGAACCAGCTGTGTCCCAGTACAGAGGCTGATCCTTTTTAATGTCTGCTAATGACCTAGATGATGGGGCAGAGTATACCTACAGCAAGTGTGTTGATGACACAAAACTGGGAGTGGCAGTTGGTACACCACAGGAACTGTGCTGCCATCCAGAGGAACCTTGACAGGGGAGAAGTGGATTCACAGTGAATCTCATGAAGTTCAGCAAAGGGAAGTGCAGACTTCTGCATCTGGGGAGAAGCAGCCCCAAGCATCAATATATGCTGAGCAGGAGTCAACCAGCTGGGAAATGGCTTTGTAGGGAAGAACCTGGTGGTCCTGGTGGACCTAATGTGTGCTCTGGTGGATGAGAGGTCCCACAGTACCCTGGGCTGCACGAGGAATATTGTTGCCAGTAGGTTGAGGAAGGTGATCCTTTCACTTTATTCAGTAAGGTCATATCTAACAAGTTTGGAGCTCCCCACTACTTTGTCTTTTCAGTAGTACTCAAAAGCTCTCTGGACAGAGTCCTGGGCAGTAGATGATTCTGACTGAGCTGGGAGGCTGGACAGTATGACTTCCAGAGGTCCCTTCCAATCTCCACCATTCTGTGACATTGCCTGACCAGTCTGGTGGCCTTTTATGATGGAGCAACTGCAATGCTTGACAAGGGAAGACTGTGATATCTGCCTGGACTTGGTGGTGGATAAGGAATTGGCTGGATGGACACAGCCAGAGAGCTGTGGTCGGTGACTCCATGTCAAAGTGAAGGCTGGTGACAGATGGTGACCCCCAGGACTCTGTCTTAGGACTGGTGCTTTTCAGTCTCTCTACTAATGACACAGACAGTGGAATCAAGGGCACCCTCAGCAGGTTTGCAGATGACATGATGCTGAGTGGTGCTGTTGACACACCTGAAGGATGGAATGTCATCCAGGAAGACCTGGACAAACTTGAGAAGTGGGCCCATAAGAACCTCAGGAAGTTCAGTAAGGCCAAGTGCAAAGTGCTGCTCCTGGGTGGGGATAATTCCAGACATGAATACAGTCCTGGGAGAAGAGCTGCATGTGAACAGACCAGTGGAGAAGGACTTGGGGGTTCTCATGGATGAAGAGCTGGACATGAGCCAGCCAGTGTACGGTCACAGCCCAGAAGGCTAATGGCATCCTGGGCTGCATCAAAACAGGAGCGGCCAGCAGGTCAAGGGAGGGGATTCTGCCCCTCTGCTCTGGCTTCATGAGACCCCACAAGGAGTGCTGTGTCCAGTTCTGGGGTCCTCAGCACAAGAAAGTCATGGACCTGTTCAAGTGGGTCCAGAGGAGGCCACAAAGATGATCAGAGAGCTGGAAAGAAAGGCTGAGAGTGTTGTGTTTGTTCATCCTGGAGCAGAGAAGGCTTTGAGGAGACCACATTGTGGCCTTCCAGTATTTAAAGAGGCCTTATAAAAAAGGACTTTTTACATGGACAGATAGTGACAAGACAAGGAGGAATGATTTTGTATTAAAAGAAGGAAGATTTGGATTAGATGTTCAGAAGAAATTATTTACTCAGAGGGTAGTGAGGCACTTGACCAGTCGCCCAGAAAAGCTGTGGGTGCCCCATCCCTGGAAGTGTTTTTATGTCATGTGTACTAAGCCAAGAATTGAGTTAGGGAGTGATTGCTTCAACTGTTCCACCTGTAAGATGTATAAAACTTTTTAGAGTGGTCTGACATGTCTTCCAGGCTGGAAGATTAAAAGGATAGTTAATTAGGGAGAAGCCACTTGCAAAAAGCCTTTCCTTTGTGCTTTTTCCTCCCTTTCATTAGTAATTGTAGTGACTGCTTTGGGGGATGAGGGGGTGTGGATTTTTGTTTCCTTTGCTTTGCTTTGGAAAATGATGTCAAAATTAGTATCTCTTCTGCTCAGAAATAGTAGACAGCTCCAAAAAGAGTTCACAGTCAGTCTGCCAAGTAAGTGGAGAAATACCATTTAAATTATCTATTTCTGGTATATTTTTGGGCTGCTGATCACTGTTTGACACCAGCTGTTGGAATTTTTATTCCTGGAATTGGGAAAGTCAGCAAGGTTCTGCTCAAACAGGTTGTGTGTCAGAGGTTTGAAGACAAATTTTGGAAACGTACCTGACAATTTGAATAGCTAAGTTGAGTAATTCAAAATGCCAGAAGTCACACAGTCAGTAAATTAGATGGCCATATCAGAAAGTTCTTTGTTGGTTAATGTAATCAGAAGTATATAGATGTATTAATAAATGTGATGACTTTAAGGGGAGTGCTTCTGTTGGTATGACTGCAGGAGACCTTGGTGATTGCTAATACTGTAAGACCTCATTACAGAGACCATCTCCCAAAATAGCAATAGCCTGTAGCAGGAGCATGAATGCATAACGTGACTCATTGGCTTGGCTTTTAACCTGTACTTTACTGTGCCTCTGTTTCATGGGGAAAAAACCAACCAACAAAAAACTAAACCAACCAACCAAACCCCACACCACTTCAGGGACACTAGACACTTCAAAATAAAGCTGTTCTTCTGGAGCTGGAAACCAGCCTTGTGAAGAGTGTTAGTAAGAAAGGGAAAGGCTGTGGAGTTTTGGCTGGGCTGGGTTGTGATGAATTAACAGATTAAACTAAATCTATCAACCTTCTGCTTATATGAGACTTGAACAGCAACATCTGCTGGATTGCACTGCTTGGTTGAGTTTTAGCACTCCATTGTTCAAATGCAGTATTTGAGCTATAAAACACAGCTGCAGTCATGTGGAGGCAGAGACACACTAAGGCACTTCTTCCCATAATTAAATCCTTGATACGTTTTATAGAAAGTGAGTAATTTATAGAAAGTGAGTCATTTTTAATGACTGAATATTACCAAAACCCCCACAAATGCAGTAGACACAGTAGCTTCTGCACCTATTATTTCTTGTTGCTGCTTTAACATAATAAAAAATTGAAGCAATCTGCCTCTAGATTGTGGGGAGAAGGGGAAGGAGGTAGCTG
This sequence comes from Geospiza fortis, assembly GCF_000277835.1. Classification (NCBI taxonomy): domain Eukaryota; kingdom Metazoa; phylum Chordata; class Aves; order Passeriformes; family Thraupidae; genus Geospiza; species Geospiza fortis. The sequence goes on along the minus strand of NW_005054328.1, from coordinate 6,815,374 downwards.
AAAAATAGCTGGCTCTTGAGTTGCTGTCTTAAACTACCACTGGAATGTATTTTTATCTTGATTTTTTTAGATCATAACAAGTGTACTCTTCAAATCAGTTGGTGTTACAGTAAGAGAAATGCAAGAGAGGCTGTTAATACCTTTATTAGAAGCAACGTGTAATTTATTTCATTTGTACATTTAAGGTTCAGATAGTGAAGAGGATGAAGATATGAAAGAAACACTGAAGCGGAGCTTAGAAGAAACAAACAAAGAAGAAGGTCTGTCAGTTTTTACTTTTCTGTGTTCAAGAGCACTATTAATTATGGAAGATACAGAAACTGAACTTACAATCAGTTTTACAGCAAGTGACCTCTTAGGAATACTCTCTAAATTATGCTGGGCAGTCTTGAGTAGTGAAGAATGCTGTGATGAGTTATAAGTATAAAATGTTCCTAACCTGAAAAGTATGCCATCAAACTAAAAATCTATTTCATTGGACACCACGGGGTACCAGTCAATTAAAGACTTGACTGAGTTCACTTTTGTACCAGTTTAACATGACTGTGTTGTCTCAGAGCAGAACTATTGACTAAATAGTTGAACTTCTGAATAAATAATTCAAGATTGGGTATCATTTCACAATAAAGCACTCTGGTCTCCTAAAAGAGCTGTAGAGTTATGCACAAGGTTGAATCAGCATCACATCTGTCCATTCACATCCTATTTTACATTATTTGAAATTGTTTTCATCCTTTTGCTGTTGAGCTTACTGGTAGTGTTCAGTGTAGTCATGCATTTTTGGTGACAGACCACAGTGTACTTTGAGAATAATTTATTGTTAAAGACTTGATTCTGCCCCTCCACCTGATGGAAATAAAACAAACTAAAAAAACCCAAAAAAGTTGTACAAGCTCCGTGATAAAACTGATTACTGAATCTTATGTTCCCAGAATTTATTCAGTTGTAAGTTTACCAGCTGTTACTAAACACTGTTGTTAAATGTCCAGCATTCATCTCCAGCACTGAAAGTTTGGTGCATTCAGGCCCCCCAGTTCTGGGATGGCAGTGGCATTTGGTGCATGCAGGAGGTCCCACTTCTGATGCTGCACTGCAGAGGCATCTGACCTTATGAAGCAGCCTGGCTTCAGATGAGTCACAGCTTGGACCTTATTCTGTATTTTTTACAGGCTTAGTGGCTAAGTAACATTTTAATGCAAGCAGTTGTCAGCAGATGGTTTTCTGTATTTGTTTGATTTTGTTTGTTTCTGTGAGCATGTAATATTTTTCTTTAAGCAACTCTCTTTTATCAGTAGTTCTGGACATTACAGGAAAGTCCAGATGCATGAGAGAGCAGTCAGTGATATGATCTCTGTTCCAAATCTCAGCCTTGCATAAAACAGCCCAACAATTATTAAAGTTTTAAAATTCTATTTCCTTTTTCATAAGAATAGACAGATCTTTCTTTTTAATAGGGTGTGCTTGTGTCCTCCTAAAGCAGAAGATGAATAATTCATGAATGACAGTGTGTCTGAAAGCTGCTTTAATTTTTCCAGCTGTATTATTTATATTATTTGCTGTGTGTACAAACCTTGTCAAATTTATGCTATTTGATCACTAACACCGAGCAATTAGTGCCCAAAACAACCTAAATATAACACAAAACCAGGTTTTTTTTTGAGTATTATTGTTATGTTTGCCCAATTATCCCGTCATTAAAAAAAACCAAACAATATTAGAGGTAGCAGCAATTTTAATTGAATAGTTTAGAAAATATATAAAATCAGATACACTTGAAATACTGACAATAGAATTTGATTAAAAATAAGGGATAATTTGGTTCCAATAATAGCGCATGAACAAAAGATAACCACGGGGTACGGAGTGCAGGGCTCTGGGACCCTTGCCACCTCATGTACAAGCTTGCCAAGTGAAGATTCCCCCCTTATATGCCAGGTGTCAATGCCATCTCCTCCCATTTTCGATTCATCACACTTCTGCCTCTGCCCTCATCACCACCTTTACTGTGCATGCTCCACCACTCGTTTTGGTGGTCGCACGAGTCTTTGGGGGTCGTTTTTGATGAAGGCCTCTCCTCTTCTTCGATGTCCTTCAACTCACCTTTGGGTTACACGTGCACACCAGGCTAGTATAATGTAAGCCAAAACTAACATAATGTTATATTTAAGCATTAAAGCAATAAATCTCTTATAACTGGCCTTTTCCTGGGACCCAACCAGATTTTCCCTTCTTTCTGTTAATTTTTAGTAACTGTTATCTCTTGCTTTTTCCTGTCCTTGAACATCTGCAGGAAAGGGGGGGTGGAACCCCTCCTCTCCCTTTCTTTCTTGGCATTACACCTTTTAACTGTTTTATTTTTTCCAAATATTAATTACTGTATCAATATTGATTACTGTTTCAATTTTGTCAGCACGAATCATACCTATTTACCACATCATGAAAGTTGTTTTAGATCATTAAGAAGCCAGATGAGTGCAATGCAATTTTTCTCCTCACCATCAAAACTGTAACAGCCCTGATCTAGAATATTCTCGCTGCTGAGATTGATTTTTTATCTACTTGTCTGGCTTACCTGGTAAGAGTGACAACACTGCTGCCAAGTCAGAATGTAGGTCTGGGCATATCTCTGGATAAGGAACTGGAATGAAAATACTGAAACCTCTCTGCTTGTTATGTGTATACGTTGGGTTTTTTTAATACTTTGTTTATTTTTCTTGGTGCATACATATGGGTTCTAATCTTGCTTTTAGTTTGACCAGTAAATACAGAGTTACAATTATGGTCTTAAATGAATCATTGGGCTGCTCCTGGTTAAGACAGTGAAAAGTTGTAGAGGTGTTTTCCACATTTTGCAGTGTTGAAAAGATAGCATAAAACAAGGAGAGGAAATATTTTCATCTGTTTCTTAAGGGTTTTTTTGCAGTCTGCTGACCTTGCCCACAGAAATAAGTTCATGCTTTATGTAGTAATATTAAGGTAGTTGTGTTTGTGTCTAGTTATCAATTGCAGTTTGACATTACACTCTTTTTGATTTATGCAGAACTGCAAGACACAGAACTGCAAGATGCAGAACTGCAAGAAGCTATCAAAAGGAGCCTTGAGGAAATGTAAATGAAGATACTTCAGTACACTAACACCATGCCATCAGAACTGCTCACAAAAATGGAAGCTAGTTCCATCTATTTACAAGGGTTCAAAAATGCCACTTTTGAAATGCCTGTAATTGTTAGATTAATAATCTGATGTCTTCTGTCATATTGAGGAACAGCTGGAGTTTATTCATATTCACAGCAATGTGTTATGTTTGATAAAAAGAAATTTTTAAGCCTTTTCATATTCGTTTCTAAGGGGTGATGACTAAATCTCTACAATTTAGCAGTTTGAAATTGTTGTCTAATTAGTAGGCTGGTCTTACTAGGTATTGTGGGGTTCCTGGTTGTTTAGGTTTAATTTCTTAAATTGGTTCTTGTATTTAATTTTTTTTTGTCACAAAATGTCATTGTCTTTATTTACTTTTTCATGTGGTCTTTGCAACAGATAAAAATAGTAAACCCCAGTTATCTCAGATTTGCCTGGCTAATCTTGTTATAAAGAGAAGCTTAGATCCCAGGGTTGTTGAACATATGGCTTAACTCTTGCCTATGGCTGGTTTTACTTCATAGGCCATGATTTTGTCTCTGTCCTGTTTTTTATAAATGTCTGAATCAGAACCACAGGCTATACAGTTAGTTTACCAGCTTTGTTTTTATAAATATGTTTGTTTTTTCAAAAGTGGTAGAGTATTTGGATTTGATGGCTTAAAGTTTGATGACTTCATTGGCTCTCCCTTACCTGAAGCAGAACAACCTTTTAAGGGAACAGAATCTAAACTTTCTAGTTTCTGTTTGGACTACAATGTGAGAAGATTTAAACTGTAATATTTCTGTATACTACGGTCTTTGCTCTCTTCTGCTCATGAAGAGGTAGCATTGGATAAATGGATGTAAATGTCATAATTATTTTTGTACTGTCCTTACTTTAAGTGAAATTATTTGTGTTTAAATTTATCTGTCATCTTTCTCAGTTTTGTTTAAAAATACCTATGCAAACTGTCCAGCTTTACCAGCCTGTTATCCTTCAGTTAATGATTGCTGTCAATCAGTAAGAATTCTCAGTGTAATAAAATGCCAGCCTAATTCTTTTCTATGATTCACTCACCTTGTGAATTTGCTTCTACCTGCTGTATCCTTAAATACTCATTATGCAAGTAGATACTTTGTGTGGAGAATATGATGCGGGGAAGGCTGGATTTTTCTCACTATTCCAAAGAGTCAGTGTAACAACAGCTGTTTGTCATCATGGTTAGAAAAGCTGGAAGACTGGTTTATTTCTAATCATCACTCTGATATAATTGCTATCTCTGAAGCAAGTAGAATGAAGGAAGAATCTGGTGAGGTATCTAGCACTCATTAGCAATCATACAGCTTGAAGAAACTGTTCAAATGCCAGAAAATAGTTGTAACACTTAGAGTGCATTTGAGTGTGACTCCCAAGTGTTACAGGGTGGACAGGACCTCTTAGTGGTTTTCTGTAGCCTTGTCCCGCAGCCACAGGAGCTGGTGGTGGTTTAGCCGGTCCCGGAGTGGCCAGAGGAGACCACGGATTCCGCCACTCCCAGGTTCTTCCCAAGAACCCCGGGCAGTGGTGCCGTCTGCGGCGTGGTTAGCGCAGGCGAGAGCGGGACTACGAGCTACTGAGGCGAAGGGAGGAGACAGCGGACACTCGTATGGGTGCCAATGTGCGTTATTGTCCCGGAAGGACCAGTGACGGTGTCAGGGAAGGACAGCTCGGGGAGACACTGATAAAGGGGATGGGTGTGACAGGAGGAGACACGAGGGGACCAATAAACGAAGCCCAGGGCAGGAGTGAGGGACACAACTGAACCAATAAGGATGGCACAGGGGAGGGAAAAGGCTCAGGAGGCAAATCATATCTCAAGTAAGGGATAACTGACATAGAAGTTTCTCAAAAAAAAAAGGGGGGGATGTGGTTACAATGATGGACAGGGAAACTGGGCAGCACCAGGAGGGAGGAGATAAACTTATAAGGACATAAAGGGAAGGACCAGGGGATCGGTCACCTTGACAGATGGGTCACTGGCAGGAAAACAAGGGACAAACAACTCAGGGACAAACTATTGTGAGGGAGGAACATGGGGGGAACCAAGGATCAAAACATAATCTCAATTTATAAAAAAATAACCAACTTTACAACAAAACCTGTATAAAACACACAATGCTACAGTTTTCCCTTGTGTCTATTGCTTGCTTTCCTACTGCTAGTCTTGGATTAATTGTACTCTTGATAAAATTCAGGTGTGTAGTTCATACTGCTGCTAAGGGAGCCCTATTTTGGGAGATTCTGGGTTGTCTTTAGCTATTTAATTTACTACTGTCTTTAGCTTAAATCAGTTCCAGAATTTTTCCCACCCTTTTTCCTAGTGCTTCTGTTAAAGGGTGGAATGAAACAGAAAACAATTTTTATCCTCAAAAGCATCTTCTTCTAAGTTATAGAAGTTTTTGGGCAGGTTTTTTTCCCATATAGATCCTGAAGTTTCCAATTCCTTTCACGTGAAAAGATGTTTCAGTCTGAGAAAGTTCTTTGGCTCAACAGTGTTCAAAACCTGGATAGATCGTCTTCTCCAGATTCTGCTATGTTAGAATTTGATTATGTACTTTTTTTCATAACATTTTATTCTATCATAAATTTATATTTGCTTGTACCTGATGGGCCATGACTTAATTGGTTGCATTATAAAAAAGTCCTGTGTGCACACACATTCTGTATACTTGAAGCTCCACTTATTAAACGCATTGTATTGGCCTTGTCATCTGCTTACCAAAACAAATGGCAATTCTCAACCATTGCTGCCTTAGCTTTTATAAAACAACTAAACAGAGTGCTAGTTTCTCTGTTATTTTTATAGCAGTAGTCTTCAGAATTAGCAACATCTTGAAATTTGGCCTCATTTTGAAGACAATTTTGGTCTCTTTAGGTTCTCTTTTAACTCAGATTTTTCTTTGTGAAATTTTCTGCCATCACAGGCTTGTGATACTTCTGTTTCCACAAGAACAGAGAAAATCACATTCTGAAAACACTGCAGGTACAGACATGTGACTTGTTACTCACCAGCATCTTGTGGTTGAACACCTTCAGCTAGAAAAGTTGTCTTGTAAATGTGTTTCAGAATTCAATGGTTTTGTCTGGTGAGTCTTGTTTAACTGGCTGAAATTTTTGAGGTTTGTCCTTCATATGCTGAGAAATCTGCCTGCATTTACAAGCACAACCTGTCTGTTGAAAGGGGCTTGCCCAGTACATTTGTACTAGAAATCATTTCTCTGCCCTTTTCAAGAGCATTTACTTTTGTGGTGATGTTTGAGTTCATCCTTCATTAGCCTAAAGTAATTCAGTTGTGCTTCTTTGTATTTATCTTTAATGAGGAAAAAGCCTAATCTCTACCTGACTACCACCAGCAGTTCATTTCAGTGCTTTTAATTTCTGTATGGTGCATGTGTTAAGTTTTGTAAAACTGAAATTGTGACAACTTGAGAGATAAGGCTCTTAATTCTTTGGTACTTTGTGTGCCACATTCTTACAAAACAAAATCCCTTTTTGGTCATATTCAGAGACAAGGTGAGATGCCAAATAAGCCAGTACAACTGTTACTAAAGTCACTGGAGCACTGAAGTGTTATATCTGCCTGGTTGCTTCTGTTATTTAATAATATTAAAAAGAGAGACATTAGCTGACTCTAAGATGTTTGCCTTCTATATATGTTTTGGGTGATGAGTTAATTTTTGTAGCTCTTCAAGGAATACAGAAATGACCACCACTGCTCCTGTAGTGGTCATGGAATGCAAACCTTTATGAAATCTTTACCAAATATAGTGAAGTTTATAGAGGTATGAAGTTACGCCATCGTCTTTCTTAAAAGGAAAGTGTTCTATCATCTGCTTGCAGTGTCCTGGCTATGTTTACAGAGACTGCTGTAAATTGGAAGGAGGTGAGGAGGATGAATGATAAATTGTTTCAAAATTAATTCAGAAAAATTGGCTTACATTAGCACAAATATACTTTCTGGCAATTCTTTCCAGCTAAGCAGCTTTATGAAAGTCTGCATCTGCATTTTTCTTTAGTACTTCTAAACCCCTTCAAGTTTCCTGTAGAAATTCTTAGTTCAAGTGGTTTGGTGCTCAGTAGTAACAATATGGGTGAAATAATATGGCCTGAGATAATTCTAAAAGTGGATGTAAGCAACTCAGAAAATTTATGGCAAATGGTAAGAACACGCCAAGTGTGTACTTGAACAGCAAAGCTCTGTGTGCATGGAAATTTAATATAAAGTTCCCTTTGTAAATCTATGCAAATTGGCTTTCACTGACTGCAATACCCTAATTTCTGGTAGTCCTTCCCTTTGGTTTTTTGCTTAGAGCTCCACTGTCAATCGACCAAGCATCTTCAGCACTGGCTCATTTAATTGTCAGCTTTGCTCCAGTGAGAATGAACGGCTGCATGCCCCAAAATGGTCAGAGCAGCTCTCAGATTGCTCCTGAGACAGAGGGCTTCATTCACACTTCTATCAGGCCTGGGACCTCGGGGCTTGCCCACACAGTAAAACCACTGCAGCATGTAGAGGCAAACCCAGGGCTAGTTTTAATTAGCATCGGTA
>NW_005054328.1:6804230-6807629 GCF_000277835.1 Geospiza fortis | reverse complement strand
TGAAGTGAGGGGGCAGCCTACTGTAATAGCAGACATGTATTTTGATTGAAAACATACCTTGAAAAGTCAGGTTGGCCCATCTTTATTGTTATTGTTGCGGTGCTGGGGAGACTGTAGGCTGGTTTTGGTTGACTGGCCTGAGCCATGGATGCATCCTTCAGCCATGTCTGGGAACTGTTGTGTTTGCAGAAGACCTGTGCACAAGGAAGGTTCTTAACCACCGAATGGTTTGGGTTGGAAAAAGCCTTGAAATCATCTGGTTACAGCCTGCTATGGAGAGGAACACCTCCCTCTAGACCAGGTTGGTCAGAGTCCCATCCAACCTGGCCTTGCACATTTTCAGGGATGACTTATCCACAGCTTCTCTGGACAACGTGTTCCAGTGCCCTCACCACCCTCACAGAAAATAATTTCTTCCTAGTAACTAACCTAAACTTCCCATGTTTCAGCTTGAAAATACTAAGTTCCTGTAGGTGAAGGCAGGAAAATAATCCTGCATGGCATTTCTTGGGTGTGGACTTTGTCTTTGATCCTGTTCCATGACAGCTCATGTGCTAGGGTATGTGACAAGGTATATATCAGGGTTTGGAATAAGGAAAGCTGGAATTAAGGTGCTATTTAGTAGTGTTACAATTTGCAGTGCTTTTGGTGTAGGTCATCTCCCTGGCTCTGGGACTTGTATGGGTACTTCAGATGTCTGAGACCTGGGAAAGTTGCTCTTTCTGCTGTCTCAAGGGATTTTGTGCGTGTGAATGAGACTTCTGTTCATTGCTGTTTTGCAATCAGCACCCATTTTTTACAAGGCTGTAGTTTAAACAAGAGACAGCCAGTGTTTTCACTGCTGTGATGGGAATGCAGGAACAATGGGACACACCTTCTCCTCATGTTTTTGCTGGTGCCTATAGCCAGAGCAGGGCTGTGCAGTCCTTCACATGACCACAGATGTGGGGACATGGGAGAGAACAGGGATGTTAGCATGGCATCACCAGCAGTCCTGATCGTGCTTCACCGTTCATGGCAAGGAGGAGAATGAAATATGTGCTTTGTTTCATGTGCGGGGGCCCTTCCTCCTCCTTGCCTCCCTGAAGGACCCAATTCCTGCCTCTGTGTCCTCAAAATTCCCCCAACTCAGCTGTGAATCAGTTTCCTTCCTGCAGAGATGGACCCCAATCTTTCTAGACCAACTAGTTATTATTTTGGAAAAGTGATGCCAATTGTCCCTTTACATACCTCAGCAAAAATAGAGGGGGTGGGGGCAATCTACTCTAGAGAACAGGAAAAACAGTTTTCAAGGTTCTTTCAAGTCTCTGAAAGGGAAATATCCCAGTTTTTACAGGCAATAATTTCAAGACTTGTCCTGGAAGACCATTTTTGCTTTTAAATTTGCATTTTGTTTTCACAGTTTTGCTATTCTTCCTTCCCATGTAAAGTGTGCTTTTGCTGTAAAGAGGTTAAGTCAAGTGTGATACATTTGGACACTTAGAGCTGTTCTGTGCCTCTGATCCAGCTGTTTTAACTTCTACCCGTGTGGAATTAAACCCCTGATTACCTGTGGAGGAAAAAAATGTTCAGAGCTGTTCAGCTACTTTGATTTCTACTTTTTAAACCCAATCTAATTGATGCTTAATAAATTGGCATGGGAAGAATAGAAGGATCCCAGGAAATAAATGGTAGCAAACTATGTGTCATGGCTACAAATGGATTCTGTTTGGGGTGGGAAATGGTTTTTAATTATCTTCTATAGAGCCTGTGGAGAGATGGATGGAACATTTGTTCCAATGAAGCTGTTTCCATGAGCTCACAGGCAATAAGCCTTGCTTATCCAGCCACCTAAAACAAAGAAAACTCAGGCAATTAATTTAACGAGAGTACTTGGGACATGATATCATTCTGAATGGACAAGCCTGAGAAAACAGCTATTTTGAATCAAAGCAGGATAAGCATACAAAACTATCCCTGTGCAACAAAATCCCTCTTAGCTGGGTGCCAAAAATTGGTCTGTTGGAGCCATGGGGTATTTGCCCAAACCTCATCTTTTGGGATAAGCAAATTCCTTTTTAAATACTCACAGTAGTGGTAAGTAAAACTTATGTGTGACTTGAATTGCTGGTGCTTGTGAGAGAGAAGGTGCTGTTTCATACAGGCAAATTAAATATGTTCTTGGGACAAGTCATTACTAGATGTAGATCCACTACCTTGGCTACCATGAAATAGGTACATCTTTTCTCTCTGGCATAAAAAGAGAACACAAACCACTTTTCTTTCCAGTAAGCTTTTTGTAGAATCCTACAATTACACCTGGTGAAACAGCTGCTTTTCTGCAAGTAGTAGGGGGCTCTTGCAGTTGGCAGGAGAAAGATGCACTATAAGTAGCATATCCAAAGTACCTATTTTTTATTTTTTCTTTTAGGAATTCTGTTCAGGTTCTGTTTGCAGTAAGGGTTGTCTCTGGTTTAACTTTTCTCTTGTTTCAAGCTTCTGGATTTTTAAAGCCCTTTATTTTTTCTCCTCCTGTTTCTTGCACTTTCCACTGTTTTCAGTTTTGTAGTTTACTGTTTAATTAGCCTTAAATAAAAATAACATTTGGGTAGCTGCGGGTTTCTTGTTTTCTTTAATGAAAGAGCAAACCAATGAACCAGCCATACAGACCAGTTCTGGAACACAAATCCTCATACCAATAGCTCCCATCTCACACAAAGTTAATACAGATATTGAAAATATCATTATTCCTCCTGTAGCTTCTGGCTGAACTACAGCCAGAGTTCAGTGTGGTTTTGGCTGCTTTTGGCTGGTCCAGGTTTTGTTGCTTTTGTCACAAAGGGGAGTGGAGGCGGGAGCAGGACAGCCCGGGGTGTCTCTGTGCCCCAGATGTGACACGAGGAGCAGAGGCGCACACGGCTGCCGCGTGTCGGGGTGTGCGGTGGCCGGACACGGGCGCGGGGCAGGTGCAGGTGACACTGCGGTGTCTGTCACAACAGGGGACACTCGGCACAGCCGGCCTCTGGGTGCGGAGAGGGCAGAGAAGAGAGGGACAGGGCGAGTCCTAACTCCTAGATCCATGTGATTACAGATGCCTTAGGAAAGGCTGAGGGAGCTGGGCCTATTCAGCCTTGAAAAGAGGTGACTGAGAGGGGACCTCATCAATGTGATCACGTACCTAAAGGACGGCTGCCAAGAAGATGGAGCAGCCTCTTCTCCGTGGTGCCAAGTAATAGGGCAAGAGACAATGGGCAGAAACTGATGCACAGGAAGGGAAGTTCCACCTGAATACGAACAACTTCTTTACTGTCGAGGTGACCGAGCAATAGAACAGGTTGCCCAGCGAGGTTGCGAAGTCTCCCTCACTCGAGAGGGGCAGGGAGGCTGGTCCGGCTGACCCAGCCTGGTCCCTCCCAGCCC
>NW_005054328.1:6796094-6803774 GCF_000277835.1 Geospiza fortis | reverse complement strand
GGTGTGAGGCTTCTGAGGGAACCGAGGGAAAAAGGGCTCTCCTCCGCGGGGGGCAAAGTTTAAACATGGGAGCTGCTGCTCTAAGGTGTGTTAGCGTGGCCTAGAAATACACGCAAATAGGAATATAGATATACGAATGTATGACAGTAGACGTTTCTCAGAGAAAGCGCGAAGGGCTGTTCGGATTTGTTACCCTTTGGGGTGTGGGGAGCCTTTGGCAGACGGGGACGGGCTCTGTACCAGCCCGCGGTGCATCGTGTCTGTCGTCCCACCCTGTCGCCCCTATCCCGTACCAGCGGGCAGGTGTTTTATAAGAAGGTGCAGGAAATCCGAGGATAAACCGTGGTGTCATTCGGGCTCTCGGAGACTTTGGCAAGCCTTTAAGCTGCAGTGCTGTATGCCTGCGTGTGAGGCGTCTTGTCTTCCAAACCTCCCTTTGCACTTACTGGTTCAGCTGTGGATGATGTTCTTGTGTTTGTGCCCACCTCCTCTCTGAGGTGTATTAAAACATTTCACTATAAAATGTGAACAGCATTGCATTCTGCAGCTGAGGTGTGTTTTTCCAAAGTTTCTGTAAATGCTATGTGAATTTCATCATTGTGCCAAGACATGTCCTGACTTTTTCTGCTACTTGATGTGCCCTAAATAATACCATTTGACTTTTTTCTCAGTTTGGCCTCATGAGAGATGATACCTTGCCTTTAATCATCTTCCCTGTCCTCTCAGCTCTGCTAAATTACATAGTGTCCTTTCTGAGGTGGATGGATGTGCAGGATGCCACTGATTCACCTCCTCTGGTACTGTTTCAACACACCCTTTCCTTCATTACAGCTGCATATTGATCAGCAGCTTTCACAGAACCACCCAGAATGTTTCTAGGACTTTCCTGTAATTAAAAGAGCTCTGTGGGATGCAGGAGTTTTATTTCCCCTTTCTGCCTGCATTACTTTGCATTATTCAGGAGTGGACTCGATGTGCTGTTATATTAGCCTTTCACTTAGCTTGATTAAATCTCCTTGAAGTCCTTTGCAGACTTCTCTGAATTTGACTAAACAAAATCACTGTCTGCAAACAAGTCTCACTGCTTACATCCAGGTCTAGGCGTATGATGAATATATAATCCAAAAATTAGCATGAGAATATGCAAAAATGTGTTTTAGATTTGCTGTGTGACTCTGAAACAAAGCAGACAGTTTGGTTAGCCAGCAATTAAACCCTCAAATAAACTTCCCAGTTTGCTGTGGTTCTGTCAGACAGCCATAATTCTAAACGTGGAATAGTAATGAGAAAAAAAAAAGTCCAATTTGATAAGTCACTCAAGTCTTATGGTTTTTTTTTCTATTCACAACTAATCAACATGCTTAATTTCAAATTTATTTGAATGACAGGAGGAAAAAATTTCCAAACTTCCTCCTTCTCCAGCTTGTTTGGTTTTGCTGTAGACCCTCAAGATGTTGCTTGTAAATATAATAAGTGAAAATTTGTCAAACTGAACTACAGCCTTTAATTAAAACCCTCAACAATCCTCAGTTCTCAAGTTGCCTAAGGTAAACTGAACTCTGGAGCAAGTTTCATCCGTCTGGAAATCACAGCATCACAGAATGGTTTGGGTTAGGAGGGACCTTAAAGGTCACCTAGTTCCAGCCCCCTGACGTGGGCTGGGGCACCTTTCAGTAGACCAGGTGGCTCAAAGCCCCATCCAGCCTGGCCTTTAACACCTCCATGTGTCCACAACCTCTGAGCAACCTGTTCCAGTGTCTCACCATGCTCCTAGTCAAGAATTTCTTCCTGATACCTAATCTAAGCCTACCCTCTTTCCGTTTAAAGCCATTGTAAAACACTCCAGTTTGAACAACCTTCCTTTTCCTCCCTTTCTTTCCACTGTGAGAGCTTCTTTTCCAACAGTAATGGGGTATTTTTGTACCTCCCTGATGGGTGTTTGCAGAGGGGATTTCTTCTGCATGGAAAGTGAGCAGGGAAGGGGAATCAGTTTGGGAGGGAGTGCCCGAGGCAGAGGTGGCAAGGGGCAGGTGGCATGTTTGCCCCTTGGAAGGGCTTGGACCTTGGTGTTGCTGTGACTGCCAAGATCTTTCAGGAGCAGCTGGAAGCCAGACCAGAGGCTCTGTCTATGAGTCACTGTGTTCTGTTGGTTGTGTTAAGTGAAAACACTTAGGTTTTAGGTGTGATGATACATGAGGTAAGTCAGATTCTTGCTGGGTATTTTTTATCTTCATTTTTTGTACTTTGTATCTTGTTCTTTGGGTCAACCATGTTCCACCACCATTCATTTCAGTGGTCACAGGACTGCTTACCTGGGAGTGGACACTCAGCTGAAGGAGCTGAGGATGCCAGGGTGAAACCCCCTGTTTTGTCTCCCTCCAGTGTGCCTGATTAGCTCCATTTCAGGAAAGAAGCTGCTCCATCCTGAGATGTTTCTTATTTCCTTTGAAGACTTATCTGAAGCTCCAGCTTTAATAGTGGGCTGTTTAAGTCAGTCAGTAGTTTAAAGGACAGAGTTATTGCAGCTGTCCTAAGAAAGCAGGTATCAGGTTTCTCATCTGGAAACAAAAGCACAGCCTGGTCCACCTGTTTCTCAGGGGAATGCTCTCCTCATGTAAATGGTATGTAGCAAAGAAAGGCATTGCTCAGCTAATTGCTCACAAACAGGGAAAATCAGAAGTAAGGAATGTCTTTTTCAGTGTTAGGGAATAGGTGGAATATTTAGTTGATGTTCAAAGCAACAAGTTTACTTGGATTGTTCCAAGTAAAAAGATGATTGGAGGTTTTCATCTCTGAGGAAAAAAGACTATACTGCTGCATCAAAATAATTGATAACTGGGCATAAATATGAGTCTTTTGTGTTCTTTTTTCTTCACCCTTTATTCTTCAGTTGGTTGTTTTTTTGAGGCTTGGATTGTGTTTCCACCCCTTCCCACATCAGTCACCTCTGTTAGAGGTTTAAATCTTCCAACTGTTTTTTTTGGGTCCACCACACAAGGAAAGGAAGGATTTACAGAAACCTGTGAAGTTAAGAAACCATGCATTTTAGGAAAGAAGTTATGAGAACTGACTGCATGGTGTGATCCTGACACATTATTTTCCCGAAGTTGATGTGACTGGTTTCCATTTTTTTTGTTGGGTTTTTTTTCCCCCACTAGAGCACTGTTATGAAATGACCCTGTCCCATTGTTGTGTGGCACTCTATATTGCAGTTTAGGAAATGGTAAAAATAATTCTGAAGTAGCAATTATTGCAAATAAAATAGTTCTTAAGATTTGGTTATATTACCTTTAGTAAATAAATGGCAATCAAAGCTCTAGTTGGTGAACTGGGTTTTTCTTTTTTTCCAGTATGCAACATTAATTCTGACAATTTGGCTTTTAGGTCCTACCTCACATACCAAGCTGGCCTTTGGAAGCAGTGATATTTTAGGCATCTCTTTAGAACTGTACCAATTCAGGATACATTCCTGCAATGCAGCTTTTCCACATTCTTCTTAGGACCTAGCAAAGCCTATGGAAATCATGGACTGATCTATCTACTGAAGGCAGAACTTTACTTTTTACATCAGTACAATGATATACAGAATCTGATTTTAAAACACTATCAAAATTGAAAGTCTGCACTTTAGAATTTTAATTTACAACTTTCCAGCGACTAGTTTGTTTTTTTTTAAAGGCATGGCAAGGCATTTTGAAAATATTACTAGACTTCCTAAATTATAAAGTGGAGACATCTGAAGTATGAAATGACTCCACCTGCCTCATTGCTCTTACTTACCAGTCCAAAATAATAATTAAAAGTATTTGCTCTTGGCATGAATTTGCATTGCATTAACTTTTCCCACTCCTCCTCAGAAAAAACATTAAAGGCAAGGCCTGAAGCCTGTGCTTTCACTGACTAAGTTAGGTTAAATATTTTGTAAAACAGAACTATTTCATGAGCAGGCTGCATGTGAAGAGTGACTATACCCTTAAATGCTCCTGTTTTTCTGCTTTCACCCTCTTTTCTCTTACTGCTGTTTTCCTGAAGTTACTGCCTTCAGCCAGCCCATGAGGAAGGAGCAGCAGCTCCGTTCCGGTCCCAGGAGACAGCAATGAGCCACTGCTGTCTCAGGGCAGGGCCCAGAAATGTTGAAGAGTGTAGAGCACCTAAGAGACTTAACAGTGTTTTGGTTTGTTTCCCCTTTTCTGGCCAGGTTTCATAAACATTTCAGGATAGATGGATGGATTCTCGTGATGCAGCCAGACCCCTGAGCTGTGCATTGCAAGCATCTCAAACCATCAGCCAGGTTCACATGATACTCTTGCTTTTCTGTGCGGCCTGTGAACGCAGAGTTGATGGTTTTGGTGCAACTCTTGTAGCCTGTTCCAGCTTGGAAAGTGCTCTGCAAGCTCCTACCCTCAAGTCTCAGAGAAAAGCAAAGGGAGTGGGACATTTCCCTTTTTGTATCAGGTCAAGTAAAGTGCTGCATTGGAGTGCTTCAGTGTTCTTTTCCATTATTTGGCTGAATGCAAAAGCCCCCTCTTTAAAACTGTGGTGGGGAATAAGACATGAATTAAGAAACTGGACTCAGATTTCTCATGGGGCATTTTCACATTGCCCATGGTGAGCTGAGTCTGTACTTTAAGCCACAAGGAGAGCAGGCTGTGGGCACAGAACCACACATGTACCAAGACCCAGTAGTTACAGGGACAGCAGTTTCTGATGGACTTTCCCCTTGTCCTCACTGCATTACATGTGAGTTTGAGCACAGGAATGGGACTGGAGTAGGGGTCTGGTTTCAGGAGGGACTGAGTTTCATGCTTCCTTGCAAGCCCAGAAATAGGAGCTGCTCCCACAGATGCTTCCTCCCTGTGTGAATCACAGTGAGCATCGTTCCATGGAAAGCACCAGTGACAGTGGGAGCAGGCAGTCCAGCATCTTCTCCCAGTGACAAGGCATAGCACTTGTGTTGGGGGAAGCCTTGTCATGTTAATGGAAGTGTATGAGCTTTGTCCCCCTCGCAGGGTTTTCTCCTTTGTGAAAGGTGTTGTTTGGCACGTTGCAGTGTTCTGCTGTTTGTTGCTGTGCAGGTGGATTCTGTGGGTTCTGCTGGCCTGGTGGTTGCACAGGGAGCTGGGGCCCCTTGCTGCCTCCATCTCTGCAGCTGCCACCCTCATTACCAAGTTCCCTGATGGGGACTCGGTCCCTTTCTCTCCTAGTTAGGCAGCTGATAATAATTGCCAGTTGCCTACAGGACTTTTGCTATGGGGCTGTAGTACTACCAGGCTCTGCATATCCAGATTAACCACAGAGTAAGATAGAACAGCACTGTCAGTAAAATAAAATATTTAAGTCTGATTGAATTGCTGTTGTTTCCTTTTTCCCCTCCATCTGTTTGTCTTTTTAAATGATACTGAGTCATGAAAAGTGAAATTAAGATAGAGGTCATGAAGTCAGAGAGTCTGTCTCATGGATAACCAAGATCTGACTGCACTTACTCTAAGCTGAAGTTTAAAACAAGAGTTCTTTGCAGCTATATAGGTGAACAGCTGTTTTATTATTTAAACGTTTTGTTTGGTTCAACCATGTACAGGGTAGAGGCTTTCCGTGATGCAGCATCTGCCATGGAGCAAGAGAAAGAAATTCTGCTTGAAATGATCCACAATATACAGAACAGCCAGGATATGAGGCACATCAGTGAAGGTGAGAAGCTGCTTTCCTGTACCCTCCAACTGACCCAAAGTCTAATCAGCTCATCTTTTAGGGAGCAGTTCTTTGTGAGCAGCACTCTGCTGCTGGTAAGGGTGCAGCATTGGAGCCAGCTGAGGTTGTTGAAGTGTTACTCATTATCCTGAGATCTCTTCCTGACTAAATTCATACTGTGTATGTGAAAGCCTATACTCAGTTCACTGATACATTTTCAAAATCAAGATTAACATTGTGCTGCTGGGGGAGAGTCATTGATGATGATGATGATGAGAATATAGTTGAAAATTATTTTGACTACTGGACAGGCATGAGTGCTACAAAGTGTACAGCCTGCAAGAACCTGATGATTAAGGTCATTGTCGTTGTTATGTGATTCATATATTTAAATATATTCCCTAAACCTGATTTATTAGGTGCTTTAAATTGCTGGGTTATTGGCTCTTCAAGAGCGTACATTTAATATTTTTGAAAAGCAGCTATACTTTCAGAAAATAGAAAACCATTTTTTTCATGGCCTCTTATTATATTTAGCTTTCTCTTTATGGCTTTCAGGGGTATTGTCTAAATCTCTCCCTCAGAAAGGCACAGAAGTCCTTAATGAGCTAGTTCTGTTACTGAGTGTTTCCTCATAATATTGTATGTTTTGCTTGAAAGTGGCACAGCAAGCATTGTGTCAGCAGTGGAAAAACATTGCTTACAGTTTTAGTAGAGTTTAATGCCTCATTTCAAATCAGATAGTGGCTTCTATGAAATGAGTATGACTTGGGCAAATGTAAAAAGCTCATTTCTGCCTTCTGGAAATATTGTTGATTGTCGCTTACTTAAAAAAAGATTGTTTACTGCTAAGTTACAGCAGTTTGAGTATCTTGATGATGCTATTTGCACAGGAAAGTATTTGCCTGTAACCAAGAATATTTTCTTGTTTTGAATTGAGGTGAGAGAGAAGAACTTAATTTGACTGCAAATCGCCTGATGGGCCGAACCCTCACCGTGGAGGTTTCCGTAGAAACCATCCGCAACGCGCAGCAGCAGGAGTCCCTGCTGCACGCCACCAAGATGATCGATGAGATCGTCAACAAACTCCTCGACGATTTGGAAGATGCCAAAATGCGCCTGATGTCACTCTACGGTGCGTGCACGTCCGACGTGCCAGCAGGACCCATCGATCAGAAATTCCAGTCTGTGGTCATCGGATGTGCCATTGAGGATCAGAAGAAAATCAAAAGGCGCCTAGAGACTCTGCTCAGAAACTTGGAAAATTCTGAAAAGTCCATCACATTGTTGGAGCATCAGAAATCATCTGTTCGGCAGTCTTGCAACAGCAAACAGGATTAATGTATCCTCCTGGCTACTTCTGGCAAACCACAGGATGAGCAAGTGCCCATAAAAAGTACACAGAAGCCAAGAAAAGAATTCTCTGTACGAGCACACACATATATACACATCCACACCCACCAAAGTATCTTTGATTGCCAGGTGCAAGCATTTAATGGGTTTTGGTAGCATTGGCATTTTCTTTTGGCAGTAAGGAATGCTATCAGTTCTTCTGTAGAGTCGATACTGCTCTATTGCAAATTGTAATTGTGCTTCTGCTGAACTGACAGAAACTGAAAATCTAGCCTTTCCTCCATTCTCCTGGGTTTTTTAAACTAAAGTTGTTTTGTCCTATCATGAGATTTCAGCTTTTCTCTGCTGTACACAAAGTGTGTGAACCTGACTTTTGGGGACAAAAGACAAATTATGGCAATAAATCAAAAGAATTAATAAACCATTTATGGTATTTTCATAAACAACACAGTGTCCTACTCATTACCATTTATAATTTTTCACTTTTTGAATATTTTGAATAAACTGATCACAGAACTTTATAGAGATAGACAGCTACTTCCAGTTTGTAACTGAGGAAGGTAAAAGCAACACATGTATCCCAGGGATCACCAGCCAGGCTAGAAATGACCTGACTCTCAAAACCCCCCCTCCCTGCCT
>NW_005054328.1:6777342-6795994 GCF_000277835.1 Geospiza fortis | reverse complement strand
TGCTGAACCATTCTGCTCCCACAAGCTCATTGTACTGTTGAGATTGGTTTGTTTTCTAAAAGATAATAGAAAGGGGAATTGTACATCAGTTACTACTCCACTTTTGCATCATCTCTGAAGCCAAAGAGCAAAACATTTTGACTTCTCACCAGGCAAACACTGTATTTGTGACTTGTGCAGGATGGTACTTTGTACATCCATCATTACTTACCTCTTCGTGTGAGTGGGTTTTGGTTTGTTTTTTATCTTCCACCCTCTCACTCACAGTAACTGCTGCATGTCATCACTGAACTCTGTGGCTGTGGGTCAAAAGTTGCAGATTTTAAGATGTGCCTGGAATTTTGTAACCCTCTGCCGCCTGGCCAGTCTTGCAGTACTTCACCCAAGGCTGGCAGTGCCCTGAGGGGAGCAGGGTGCTCTCTGGCTCAGCCAGCAGCAGGTTAAAGCTCAGCTGAAGGGAGCCCAAAGGGTCTGAGTGCTGCCACCCACCACAGCTGCCTCGGTGGCAGTGCCTAGGGTGTTACAGTTGGAGTGGCACACCTGGGTGCTCTGAGGGAACCAGCCCGTGGTGAGACCCTGCACATCAGGCTCCTGCACAGCCAACAGTCAGGAGCCCTGTGGCTTTAAATGCCTTAAATGGCCTCAAGGGCTCTGCAGGAAACCTCAGCTGCTAAGAGGTCACTGTCACTGCATTTAATTTGCAGAAATGGCACTTCAGGTGGGTGCTTCAAATGCAGTTCAAGTTTCAGCTTTGAGATTGTGAGAAGTTTCTAAGAGTTGGTGACATTAATTCTGTAATTCCACTTTAAAAACATCTTCAAGCTGTTCAACAGTATTAAAACCCTTTACAGTAATACATGGCCTGCGTCGTTTTCAGAACTTGTGCTGTGCAACACTTAAGTTGAAGACAGCTTCTTGTTGACTAGAATATTCCTTCAATATTTGGGTTTTTAAGGCCATTATACGGTTATTCAGGCAAAAAGTCTTTTTGTTTTCTTTCTTAGATCCTCTTCATTGTACTGATACCTAGAAGATTTTTTATTTTTATAGTACTTTGTGCTATCACAGAATTGTAGAAGAATTGGGTTAGAAGGGACTGATGAAGGTAATCTAGTCCAATGCCTCTGTAATGAGCCTAAAACTGCCAATTAATCCTTGTCAGGGTGTTAAGCAAACACATTGATTTTCTGTGTTCAAAACTGCATGCAAGAGAAGCAGGAGTACGTTACTTCTGATATTTTTCAGATACCTGGGTAAAGAGGCAGACACAAATGCTGAGTTGTGTTTTACTAAAAAAAGAAAAAATACCAAAACTGCAAAACCCCCAACTAGTGGCTATTTACCTGTTTATTTTCAGAAAATGTACCAGGCATCTTTGATATATTAATAATACTTGAATGCCACTTCCAGTGTCTACAATCTTGAACTTAAACCTTGTGACTGTATTGGCCAGACCAATCATAAAAAGCAAAATGACCAGAAAGAGCAGAAAAGAATCCCTATTTTGTATTTCAACCACATGGTAAAGAAATCAGAGGCAAGAGCTAAGAAACACCATTTCTGTTTGTCTGGGGCATCCACACTTGTTCCTGCCAGTGCTCTCATGTGCTGCCTTTGATCCAGCTGTTGGCAACACACACCCAAGAATCCAGCACACGTTTCTCAATCAGACTGAGGTTGCACAGCTTGTAGTTACAGCAATTTTTGAAATTTAATATACTGACAATTTAACATAACCACAAAAGTTGTGACTTATATGAGACCCAACAATAAGCAAACAAACGTTTTAAGTCGCATGGTGCAACTAGTGTCACTTACAAGAGAACAGCAGAATTAATTTGTAAAGATTTTACAGAACAGCATACACAACATACTCGGTTTTAAACACTCATTCTTCTGATGGAGGATTTATGGTATGTTGACTTTTTTTTTCTACAAATCTGTTACAATTACTTGAGATCATGATGGTGATAAAACCAGTTATGTACATTTCCTCTTTTAGCCAGTTCCATTTAAGCCATTACTAACAATGCATCTTAATCCTCACAATGAGAGTGGTGTTTGTTCTGGTCCACAGTAATTTTTAATTTTTCTTATCAACTTTAGTGAGTTTGGCAGAACTGACAAAGTGTTTAGCAGTATTACCCTTCCACTAGAAACCTGAGAATGAACCCAGTTCAGTACTAGGACTCACCTGGCTTTGAGATGACTCGTATAGAACACTTCAACACAGAACATTAGCAGGTTTCTCTTATTCCATTATGGGCACCTTTCATCTTAAATTTAAGCACTGCTGCAATAATTTTGATTATCTGCTTGGATGCCATATTTAACAGAATATTATTTTCTTCCCTCAATACTATTTGTGCATTAGAAAGAAGATCTGCACAACTTTTGCTTCCTACAAAAAGATGGCAAGGTTGTTTTGATGAATTCAAGCCTGCTGGACCATCCTTGCACTCTAATTTTGGTACAGTTAGTGTTCAGGTAGTGGAACTTCAACCAAAGGTCTAAGACTACACTTAGAAAAGCAGCAGGGGCTCAGGTAGTGTCCCTGGAATTGAGCAGCATGTGTGTTGCTGAATGATGAACTCCCCACAGAGAAGGGCAGATCATTCACCCTGTTAACACCTGCAGTTCTCAGCCTGAAGGGTGCATGAACAGCTTCAAGGCTTGCTGAGTCTTGTGTGTGTACCCCACATAACCCCCCAGGAGTGCTGCGTGTTCAGCTGCCCGATGCTCTTTAGATTATCCCATCTCAACAGAAATGCTGCGAAGGAAAAGTTCATGGCAGATGTGCTTCAGCCCAATAATGAAGAAAGTAAAAAGTTATATTTTACTGAAGCATAAAAATTAAACAGGAAATGAGACTGACAGTGTGGTAATTCAGGCATTTTGACTGCAAAAGTGTTGCCTTAAACACTGAAAATAAGGAAGCTTCAAAATTGTCTTAAGTGGAGTATTTAAAGTCTTTTTTTAAATTAACCACACACACACAAGCACAAAAATTAGTGTGATCAGTCATACAACTTTAAGATTTGCAATTTCCAGTTGGAAATACATCCCTAGCATTACTGCTTTGCATCTAACGATGCCCCACGTACTGGGAGAACACCCATTCACTGAATGGATACAACACAGAAGTGACAAAGCTGTAGTGTCATCATTTTTAGTGAATCCCTATTTCACTAAGGCATTAACAATCATTGAGGTTTCCTGCTAGTGGTAACTTTATCAGCCAAGGGCAAAGAATTGTGGCAAGTTCCAGATAATTCAGCCAATGAGCTATTCAAGAGATACAAAAAGAGTATACAGGAGTGCAATAAAATTTGTGTCTTGTGGCACAAGAATCTCTTGCTCTTAATCCAGGGTATCATGGATGTAACAGAGGCACCTCCTCACCCACCATACAGTCCCAGGGATGCAAAGAGAAGAGCATTTTTATTACCAGCCCTGCACCTGTAAGTTTTGCTAACTAAAACAAATGATATTTTAATGAGTACACTTTGAGTGGAGAATGAAGTAATGTTTATAACAAAAATTATTCATGAGGGACAACACAAGTGCTAAAACATTTAGGGATGTCTCTTCTTCCAAAAGGCAAAAGTTAGTGCCACTGAAGAGTGATGTGAATACCTAAGGGTTCCTGCAATATGCAAGTCATCTAGTTTACACATACACAGTAACCCCAGTAGAATAAAGAATCAAAATTTTCAAGCAGCGTACATGCAGGGCACTTCCCAGAAAGATGTTAATTTGAGCAGTTTCCATCACAGTCATGTTAGAGAACAAGCACTGCAAGGTCTCAACAAAGAAAGATCCACTTCAGATTTAGGGTGGGAGTGAAATGAAAACTCACTGTTACCCAATGCTGCAAGTAACTATTCCTACATTAAAGTATATGCACTACATTTCAACATACCTTAAATTTATCAAGTCTGTCAAGTCTCCACCTATGAAACAATTGCTGAGTTGTTAAAAGCAGTAGTTTATAGTGACATACTGTAAATACAAACAAACTATACTAATTGTACAGTGTGTTACAGTATAACATAAAATAGTACAAATTGTCATTATACATAATAAAGACTTACTTTTCAGTATGCTGTACAAAGTCAAACAAGGCAAAAAAAGATGTTTCAAACACTTTGTGGTTTTGTTTGTTTTTCATGAAAAATGAATAAAATCCCATGAAACTTGTAGACAGACAGTGAAATGTAAAAGTTTCCATATTAAAAACAGTTGTCAAAATTCTTCATGCATACACTCTTCCCTAAGTTGTAAGGTGGCCCCCTGATGTTCAATCATCTTATCACAAGTACCTTACTTCTTAAACTGCTAAGACAGATAGGACTTGACTCCATTTATACATACAGTGATTATATGCACTTGTTAAAAAACAGAGGCCTTTATCCAAGAGAAAACACAGGAAACGAAACATTACAGTGAAGAACACAGTTTTGTTGCAATAGCAAAAGGGATGGGGTGCCCTCCTCCTTGCCAGCAACAGGAGATCTCTAACGGTTTGTCAAAGAAACTGTGGTACTTGGTAGAAAGCCGAATACAGTAAACATAAAATACAGAGTTCAGAGATCTTTAGTGTTTGTGCATAACTTGCCACCCACTTCTCTCCCTGCAGACAGTGGGGATAAGAATACATTTCAGTTTTCATACTCATTGACTTAGAAACAAAGTCAGTCAAGCTTCCTACATGAATTCACATAGTGAAAAGTCCTTCCTTCAAAAATATACAGGATCACTCAACCAAATTTCATTCTCATACACCATTTACAAAATTATTAAAACTCTGATTTTTTTAAGCAGCAGATTTTGCATTTGTCACTGGCAGACTTGTAGAAATCTTAGAAAGTTAAAATTATATCATACCATACAAAAACATGTAAACAAAATGGATAAGTTTTTAAAAGGCATGCATACTCTTGAAGAGGATTATAAAGTGTTCATTTTTGCTAAATAAAAGGTATCTTGCTTAGCATCTTTAAAAGCACCTTAGTGATTTAGGAGCCTTAGCCCAAATAACCTTGAAGTTAGATTTGGGCTCCTAAACATCTACATCAGTTCTGTAAAATTACTGAAGCACTTTGAAATTTTTTTTGCCATGTCTCTCATCATGCAGAATTAGATTTCCTTAACTTTAAATCTGAGACAACATTCAAGAATGTCTCCCTAACATAACCAGCTGCAATTTTTTTGATCCCTGTAACTTAGTTTATGGTATCTATGAAAAAAATTCAAATAAGATAAATACTTTGTAACACCACTTTGAAAATTCCTTTTTCATAAGATGACACAGGATACAACAATCAAATTTGAACAAGAATATGATTATAAGTTCCTTCTGAATAGCTATTGGTGTTACTTGTTCAACCTGTTAAGACTGAGAAAAACAAACTTACAAAACATCTGTAGCATAGCATTAGGTAAAAAGGAGCATTTTTGGCACGACACATTTTTAAATCTAAGCTTTTAGGCTCGAAGTATAGCAAGTTAAACATACACAGTGGCAGCTTGGAAAGCCTCATTTGAAATGCAACATTTTTAAAGGACAATTAGAAGATGCTGTTTGATGATCATTACCTGATCTCCAAGTAACATACACATTGGAACCAAGCCTAGATATTCATCCCAAATGTTTACATATATACCCTAGCACACATATATATAATGCAAGGATCTTGCACCCACAGGACTGCCAGAATTCTGGCAGAATATTAATATGGTCAGGCATAAAATGAAGTAGTGTTTTTTTGCTCTTCATTTATCTTGTTAGTGTCCTGACTAACCAATTCTAGTATTTTCTTTGAAATTTAGTTTCAAGGTTGCTACATTACGTTGGGCCATAGAGTTACAGTCCGTACCTATACGTGTAAGTATTATCCTTACATTAAATGTGCTCTGCAATTCAGCAATACCTAGTTCATAGCTCTGTAAGTAATTCCTTGAGAAAGGAAAAGCTCACCTAATCTGTACAAAGTGCACGAGGCAGCCACGGTTCTGTGTGTCGCCACCAGGTGTCTCACGCCACACAACAAACCCACGGCATCAGCAAGTTCATCAAAATCCACCCTCTGTCTGGGAGGCACAAGATTTGCTAAAGCACCGGTAAAAATACCTCTACAGCTGGCTTTATTCTGTATTCAATTGCACAACTTCATCCAATTCTCTGAGTTGCTTAATTTCCTCCAAAAGTGGTCTAAGGTATACTGCAGTTGCTAAAAGGACTTCTGTTTTTCTTGGTCCTCTGTTTGTTGGGTTTAAGGTTGATGACATCTCCACCATTAAGAGTGCTAGAATTCTGGTTGGGGTGACTTCCACCAGCTGTATTAAAAACACCTACAGACAAGAGAAGTATTTGCATTTGTTTACTGCTTGCAGCATAATACCTGAACACTTTAGATGCAGCACCTGCTAAGGCACAGCAGAGCACCTCAAATGTATACACTAGCTTTTAAATCTATTTTGAGTAAATTTTGCAGCTAAATTGGAAGCAGAGGCAGTTGCAATTACTAGCCAGGCAGTATTTAAAGCTGGTATGCATTTGTGTAATTGAAGGGCAGCACATGTACTCATCTGTGTATGTATATGTTACTAACTGCACTAAATTGTAGTTAAGACGAGTAACATAATAGAAGACAGAGATGTAGATTTTAAATTCAGAAACTTTGTTGATATAGAGGTAAGTAAAAGGCTGGAATAAAAAGGGAGTGCTTTAAGGAAAATAAATTACCTGACTCAGAAAAGCTTTAAAGAAGATCTACAGAAGTTCAGTGTTTTCTTACAGAAGGCAACTTACAAACGCCTTCTGATTACATGCCGGATTCTTTCCCCACGAGTCTTTTAAGTCCACAGCGAGATGAGCAATGCTATGTAATGCTAACTACATTAAAAAAACCCAACAAGCATCCTTCTCAAATCCTTGCACAATCTTGTTAAAATGAATTTAGTAAAAGGGCACTTGCCAAGCATTAGCTAGAAACTTTTGTGCATCAGTTTGGCTATCTTGTAATTTTATAGAATCACAAAGTTATTTTACAGAAAGAGATGATATCCTAAGATAGGGAGGTAATAATTAGACTCTGATTCACTATATATTAATTCCATAAGGAATTAATTCCATAAGGAAACAGATGAGACCATAAGCTTTGATGGCACAAAATACTGTTTCTAGGGATTTTTTTATTACAGTATACATACCAATCTTGTTACTGCTTGTATGTACTACTTCTGAATCTTCTGCTGTTTGTTGCTTGAGCTTTTGAAGATATTTATCAGCCAAATACTTAAAAACTGGAAAGTTAAAAAAGAAAAAAGGTATATTACAGAATGCTTAAAAATAAGAATAATCATCATGCCGTTATATCAAAATTCTGCATGGTGACAAAAGTGCATTTCACATCCCAGGTTTACCACAACCTGGTGAGTGATTCTGGGCAAGCCTGTGTGCCTGGGCAGAATCCAGGTCACGCCAGTGTCAGCCCAGCTCTTACAGATTGCAGTACTGAAGTTCTGCACAGAAATATCTCCGTGCTCTTATATACAAAAAAAAAAAAAAGGCACACACATATTGCCAAATGTTTCAATTAATGCAGCTTGGAACTTGTTACAGTCATGTATTCAATGTACAATGGAATACAATTGTACACAATATACAATATATGTATTCAATATACAATTCATGTAGGAATTTAATATATATATATATTTTGCAAGAAGCATTAGAAAAACAGTAGTCAAGTAAAATAAGTCCATTAATAAAACCTGGCAACAAGGTTTTTCTAATTAATCAATGCTACTCTCATTTCTATTGGCGTATATAAAGTTGACCTAGGAATCTGAAAAAATATAGAACTAAAGCAGAATTTTCAGAACCTAGATGTGTTATGATTATTTACATTTGTAATGAAACTTATTTAAAGATGATACAAAAGACTTTTACATTTTCTCTTGCAGATTTTTCCCATGGTGAATGACGTTAATAGAGAAAAAACAGGGAGATTACTAATAATCTTGGCTAATTAAACAAGAATATATCATTAGGCAGTCTAGTACATGATTATTCAAACCCAGTCCACAAAAGACAGAGACTCAAAATTTTCACACTACTCTCATGAAATTAAGTACATTAAAAATTGTAGTTAGGAACTAATCAAATATCACCAGTAGACAAAACACTGCAAGAGATGCAATCTTTTAATGTACTTTATCTAAATAGGACTAAAATATAAAATAATAGTTTCTATCAATTACTTCTTAACTATTTACAATTACAAAATAATGTGTTCAACAGTTTTTATGTTGCAACAATTGAGCTTCTAGTATGTGTATTTGTTTTTGGAGGTCGTGCTCACTGACCGTCATTAGGACTGAGGAGCCTTAACACACT
The DNA here is from genome assembly GCF_000277835.1 of Geospiza fortis. NCBI lineage: Eukaryota > Metazoa > Chordata > Aves > Passeriformes > Thraupidae > Geospiza > Geospiza fortis. The sequence goes on along the minus strand of NW_005054328.1, from coordinate 6,787,590 downwards.
GGCACTTGTGAGCCTGGCAGCTGTGTGTGTTTGTGGAGGGGAAAGATGTGCACAAAGAAATGGGCCTAACCCATGAACACAGGTAATTTTAGCTGTGTTTAAGGCGTGCTGCTATGGAATATAAAGAGGGCTGCCACCCTCATGCAAGGATGTGTAAGAGCCAGCTGGCTCCATCCAGCCCGGAGGGATGCTCGGGCCGTGGAGCAGCAGCAGGACGGGACACGCCCCCCGCAGCACCGCCTACCTTCGCTCACGTTCAGGTGTTCCTTCACCCACACCCCCCGCAGCACCGCCTACCTTCGCTCACGTTCAGATCTTCCTTCACCGATGCTCGGTAGAACCGCACCTTCAGCTTCTTTGCCAGCGCTTCCGCCTCCTCACTGCACAACACAAGATGGCTTTGTAAGCCCTTACTTGGCTCATTTGTCAGCATTTATTCTTATAAACAAAATGCTTCGCTTTAAGTTAAACATGGCAAAGTGGGTTGAGAAATTCAAGACAGTCAAAAAATACCTAATCCTTAATTTCTTTACAGTATCTCCATTAAAAAAGAAGGTATCTTACATGCAGTGTCTTTATGGCTCAAAGGAATTTTTTTCAGTATTTACTGACTTCATTACATAAAACTTCCCAAGGGTTCAAAGAAGTGTGTTGGTGAAACCAAAAGGAAGGAGGCTGTAATTAACAGCACTATCACTGCAAACTCTAAACAACAACAAAATTAGTCCTTAAGCATATCTTAATGAAGCAGTATGCTATGCAATCAGATGAGTGCACAGATGAAATCAAGAATTACTTTCTTCTGTGAAGTGAAAAAGAACTTATGTTAAAGTTTAAGAAACTTATGAATACTTCCCTAAGGAAAATCAAATCATCAGAAAGATTATGTTACTGAGGCTGACAGAGTATTCTGAGAACCAAACCTAAGTGACATACCATGAATAAAGGAGGAGTTCAAATGCAATTTTGCTTTTCCTTTGAAAAATCCTCAGAATTCTTTGCAGAAGAAGTAGAAGCTGATTTATGCCATCAATGATAGCAAACAGACAACAAAGAAAGCCAGTGCAGGAAACAACAAAAAAAGAAGAAATAATTTAAATCTCTCAGGAAGATGACAGAAATTGAAGAAGTGGAGAATGATCAACTTGATGATGCACTATTTTCTACATGAAATGCTGTGATAAATAAAAACATTTGTTAAGCTGATTTTAGGACAAGAATGAAATTGGTCACACACACAAGGGCAGAATGAATTTACAATAAAATCTGTAAAGAAAAATACAGCAAGGAAGATTCAGCACCATGCAGTTTGAGAATATTACCACATACATATTTCTATAGAGTCACAATGTTTTGATAAAAATGAATAATAAAAAACAAATTAAAGAAAGCAAAGAATATTAGCAAGCATTCACTAGCCAAACAGACAATGTGCCTTCAGAGGTGCACAGCACAGTTTAAAGGTAACTGAAATTTAACAGGAGAGAAAATCTATAGTTTGAGATTTTTAGGGGAAAAAAAAGGGTGTGAATCATATTATGCCAAAACCAATCTTCATGTCTTTCCTGTATTACTTTTGGCTTCAGGATGCAGCATGAAATAAACAGAAAGCTCCTAGCTTTGCAGCACATCTGCCCAAGTGTGACTATCTACAGTCATGCAGTAACACCCACCCCATGTGCTTCTAGGGCACGTCTAGATGCAGACACAGGTGGGACAACCCAGATTCTCTAACTCTTCACCAGAAACTCTCATAGACTTCTTTTTTAAAACTTGTGAATACAGGAGGCACCTATTGATCTTTAAAAGCAGTACAATAGAACTCCTACTTCTTTATGCAAGAGTCATCAAGAAGATCAATCTTATTCTGCACAAGAACTGTGGGAATGTCTCCAACTTCAGTGACAACTTTTTGCTTCCAGGTAGGGATTGCTTTGAAGGACTCTCTATCAGTTGTAGAAAACACAAGAACACAAGCCTGGGCTCCTAGAAATATACAAATAAATTACAAATACAAATACACACAAATTAGCCAATAAACAATAGAAAAATTTGTAATGTATTTAAAATATGAGGGATTTTTAAAGTTTTTCCCACAAACATGCACTTTTACTACCAGCTTACAAACCACTGGTCATAGATTCCCTAAATGAAAATTCATTGCCATATTATTTTGATCATTACAGCCATCTTTTTGATGACTATGGGTCTATTACCTTTAAAGCTAATTCCAGCATTATTGAATGTATGCAGGGGAAAGGAACAGAAGGAGGTCTGGAAAGGCTGGGAAAACGGGAGATTCCTTTATTACTGTTTTACAGACAGATTAATGGAGGCCAGGAGGCAGATTTTTTCCTGTATGCAGCATCTGTAAAGCACATTTCACATTATTCTTTGTGGTACAATAATCTGGATTCTGAAAAGCAGAAAACTTTAAAAAGTTTTCAGATGAAGTTGTGATTATTTCAAATAAATTGTTAGTAGCTTTTTGGGGAAAAGAAGTGTGCCTCTCATTAATACTATCAGATAGTCTAATAATTCTATCAGAGCACTATGATAAATTATACAAAAACCTTTGTTACAGTTTTGTAAATAAACAACAGTTAAACTTCATGGATACTGAGAAGGTACCTCCACAGCTGAAATATTAGTGTTTGGTCTTTTAACTGTCCAGTAGCCCTTTGTTATTCTTCAGAAACTGCTTTGCTTTGCACTTCATTATTTATATGCCTTCAATGTGCTAGTTATCTAGTAACAGAGTGTGAAAGGAATAGATAGCCAGTGTTTTTGAGACTCTAGCATAATCTTGTGGTGAACATCTCCCATTAATGTCATATAGTACAAAAAATTTTTCATCAATACGAATTTTATCTCTGAGTTTCACAAAGTATCCCCCATTCCTGTACTCTGTTATCTTTCTATTTCTCTGGCACAAAGCACACAAGTTCTCTTACTAGGTTTGCTTTTATTTAGCTTTTTAAAAGTCAAGTTCAGAGTCTATTTCCAGAGAGATTTCCTATGCTCTTTAACATTCTTCCACACGCATATTAAGACTCTTCTGGTATGGTTTTATACAAAACAATAAGAACTGCCCTAAGAACTTCAACTGAAGCTCTACCAGTAAAAAAGCAGCAATGCAGCCTTCAATAATGTCTGCTATTATTTGTGTTGTAAAACTGTTTATTTTCCCTACTGTCCACACTGTACTCTAACGTATGCAATTATTCTGATGCAATTCCTGCGACAAAGGTGTAAAATACATTATTCTTTCCAAAGCAGGTTAGTTTGCATTTGCCTATTATCTCACATAGTAGCATAATGGAGATGAGAGCATTTATTAAAATACTCCCACTATCTGTAAACATCACTTTGTTCAGTTTCAAGACCAAGAAATCCTTTGTGAAGTTTCCAAGCTAAGACACCTTCACTTCATCTTTCTCCTTCCACCCATTCCTTCTGAATGCTACCACAAGTAACAAGTAAGTTTAGAGGGAAAAGCCCTGGCATGTGGTAGGTAAAGAGAAGGTAGCATACTACATCAGACTTTATTCAATTTACATATAGTACAGGTAGAATGCAGTGGCCAAGGACAGTAAAAATACCTCAGCTTGCCCATATTCATTTCAAAAGGAAATTATACGACAGGCTTTAATAAAGAATCAACTGAAATATTTTTGAGGACCTTCAAGATTATTACAACAAACAACAGTAAAACAAAGTGTCATCAACAAAGATAAATTCTATACATTCATGTTATCATGTACTTCCAAACATCTGCAAGAGTTTTCAATCACTGGATCATAAATATCAGACTTAACTAATCCAATAACTCTGTAAGATGCTTATTTAAGAAGAGAAGACAAAAGTAGTTTTTTTCTCAGGTTCAATGAAAAACAGTATCAACTGTGATCTTTCTGAAGTGTGCTTCAGTATGGTGCAGAAGTTAGTATGGCAACAGAGCTCAACAGAAGACACTGCAGGGCAGAGATTTTAATATGCAAATTCTTTTCATCTTCAAGAAACCTGCTAAATACTCAGTAGTTTTACTGAAAACATAAACAATTTAAGAAATTATAATATCCATCTAAGAGTTCTAAGGAGGAAAAAAAAAGACAAACCCTAGAATTCAACCACATAAACACCTTTTTTATGCAGGCACTGACAGTATTCAAGAGTCAGTACCATTACTATCTCAGTCATCCACTGCTAGTGGAGTCATACACCACCTCTGTCATACAACAGATTATGTACAACAACAGACACCAGCAGCAAAGGCTCAGGATAGTGTCAAACAGGAACATAACAGCTCAGGATGTTCTCAATGAATATTTTAAATTAAAGTTCCTTTGTAAGAAGCTGTTCCAAAAAGCTACTTTAAAGTACTGAAGAAAATGACATTGTGTGCAATTACTGCATTGATAATTCCTCTATATTTTAAAATGCTTCAACTACCTGCAGAATCACTGACATAATATTTATACCTAGAGCAATTCAGAAAAGAATTTAGAGACTAGTGCTACTTAATTCAAATAAAGCATGAGCTTGTCAGCTGAATTGGTCTCAGCAGACTATCCTATCTGCATAGACTACACATTTTTTTCCTTTCATAAAGGTACAAAGCTTTTGTAATAGAAAGTGTAAGGAAATTCCTTGCCATGAGAGGACTCTCACAGGCTTTATACCTGACCCTACTCATTTCACTCAGTACTTTGCCTCAGCTATCCAAGCTACAACAGAAAGCACATATTCCCTACAAAACTGATGGTGACTTGTTCAATCTCACACTGAGATCAAAATCCAGTATCATCATCCAGAAATTCTTGTTTACTGCTGATGTTTTAACTTCTGTGGATCCTGCCTGTCTTTGACAGACTCAGCAGGATTTAATGTCTCCTTAACAGCACCTAAAATAACTGTACTAGGGCCTTCAATTATCATATTTGCTACAGACAAATCAACAAATGCAAACGACAGCAATCCTATGAAGGCTTGATTATGAAGAATGAACTATTTTGCAACAAAATGAGGATCCTGACAATTTGACTATTCAGCAACTGAGTAACACACTAATGAGCAAGATGTCTATCTTCCATCAAAAACCTAGCAAGGATATTCAAGATACACCAATGGTAGTAGAAGGAAGAAGATACATGCACAAAGAAATGATCAAATACTGCTTTGAGAAACATTTGACTTCAGTCACATAGAAACTGCTGAGAAGATGCATGGGACAATACAAAAAAGAAATTATTAAATATATACAGTTCTTCCTTCAGGTCTGAATTTAGGCTGCTGTACTCCTTGCACTGTGTGACTGTGGGCATGCAACTGCACTGGCTGCACACACCTGCCTGCACGTAGGAAATCACACAACAAATCCACTGTCATCTCCAATGCTCTTTCTCTGCAAGGCTGAATGAATTTGGTCCCTGGACAAGAAGCACTCAGGCTCTGGAGCATTCATGTGTGAGCCCTGAACAACTGACAATACACAGTGTCCCAGGGGAGTACATAAGCCCCAGTGCAATGATAGTGGGACAGTGACCTATGGGAGAAGCAAACCTTAAATTAACATCTATCTGACCTATCTTAGAGGTGTCCTCCCCTTATTAACAATAAAAGCCTGGCATTTCCAATGTAAGCTTGACCTTTTCTTCTATGTGTGATTGCTGAGGCTAGACCAAAACTGCACTCCAGGCTCTTCCAATTTCCCTCATCCTTCATCTGCACTCCAGGCTCTTCCAATTTCCCTTTGACTAGAGTCAAAGTCTAGTGTAGAGCACTCTCTGTATCTGACACCTTGAACTATTTATTGTATACCCATCATGCTGCTACAATATGAACAGGCTGACTGTGCTGGAAGAACTTCTGTACAAAGAGCTCCAAGCAGAGATGTAACAGCACTACACTGGGCTTGAGTCATAACCATGATTTCAAGATATTCATGCAGATTTTTTATTTTGTTTTTAAACCAGCAGGTTGCTTGTGGTAAGTGAGGCCAGTAGGCGTAGTCCTGAGTTCTTCTCTATGCTCCATATTCTAACCCATCAGTCCCAGTAATTAGGAGAAAAAGTCTTTGGCTTGAAACAACTGGGGAGAGCCAAGCACACAAGAGGACTAAAGGCCAGGATAGTGAAAAGGAAGCTCCAATAGAATCAACTACTACCATCCAAAATTTGTATGCTCAACTTGTCAGCTGTGAATTATTTATATCCACATGTCAAAAGATCTTTATTTGAGGAAATAGTAATCATCAATCACAGGCAACAACAGGAAGCATCACCAAAAAACCCCACCGATTAGCAAATTGATTATGAAACAAGAAACGATCATAAGACTCTAACACCCTGAAACAGCCTGGCATAATCATTACTTTATCTCCAAATGAGATCATTTTATACTATAGCATATAGTATATAATATAGTATATTTTCCTCCCATCTCAGGTAATTTGCAAGAACTGAACAGTGGAATCTTTGCCAAATAATTTGTATCTCTCCCATAAAAAAAAAAACAAAGAGAAATGTTTACAGAACCATTGTTAAATTATAAGCAAAGAAAGCTTAAGTATGCAATTTGTAACTGGTTAAATAGATAAGCTGCTTTTACACAAATAATACAGTTTAGTTGATGAAGTAAATACACTTTTGTTACTGCTCTTTAATGTATTTGAGGCAAATTGTACTAGCAAAAGAACTCTCGTGCCCTGTAAACTGTCTTTCTAGGATGACTGGTGAATTTCCCCCCCTTGGATTAATTACTATGTGCCTCATCCACAGTTTTTGGAATATTTACAAATGTGTGTCTCACAGAAGTAATGAAACACTTTTAGAGGGAAAATACACATTTGCATCTGATTGTTTGAATGTCTACACTGTCCAGTTTCTGTGCAGACATTTGTATTGTTTCATTCAATGTTTTCTAAAGGGCACTACTGCATAAAGTGGACATAATTAAGACAAGGAACTTGCACAAAGAGAAAAAATACTTAAGAATTGAAAAAGCTGAACTAAGCATGCTTTGCACACACATGAAATAACTAAAATTCCTAATACAAAGATATGAAAATATTTTAGAGACGTGCAGACCAAGAAAACCCCAACTACCAAACAACAAACATGGTATTTTCACCTCTATAGTAGGCCTTAGTTATTGCATCAAATTCCTCTTGACCTGCAGTGTCCCATAACATTAGCCTGACATCTTCACCATTAACTCTGAAATAAACAAGACAGTTTTGTGATCAATACAGTAACAGGAACAAATCAAAGCAAATGTAATGGAAATACTACTGTTTCTACACTACAGGAGTAATCTAAACAAAATTTAACTGGATTTAAACATAATGTAACTTATTATTAATATTCATTCACCTTCATAACATACTACGGCAATAGTCCCTCAACTACATTATATGTTCTTTACAGACAATCTGTATTACATTTTCCCCTCCTTTCCTCTTCTTCCTCTGCATTTCCCTCTACAGTGAAAAATAAGATAGACATCAAAACAAAACTCAGGTGCCTGAAGAATGGTGCTTTTGCCTTTTTCATCAGCTTAGAGAACTTACAGAATTTTCTTACTTCTCATTATCATACAATTTTCCACTTTGCCAAACATAATAGGGTATTACCTGCTTATACTGCATAAAGACACTTACTCATTTTTTCACAGTCATTTTTTTCTACATTGGCTAATAAATTTGTGTAATTTTTTTATCATAAGCGGTTTTACTTCTTCACAAGAAATCACAAAAAAAAATTTAAATAATCAGCTGGTGGTAGAATACAAACCAAACTTGTCAAAGAGCCTGGTATGCCAGATATTCCAGATTTTATTTATCATTTTAAATTTTGGATGGAAAATAAAGGATATAACTAACTTTAGCCCACAGTGCAAGAGAGAAAACAACTCCTTTTAGTGTGCTTCAGAAACAGCAGGCTTTGTTTTCCAAGCCTTCATAAAGTTCAGGATTACAACAGAAAAAAGAAATAGAGAGAGAGGTAAAAATCAGTAGTATGTCATCTGTTTAATACATACTGGATCTGTCTTTCCAGGAAATCTACACCAATAGTTTTCTTGTAGTCTTTTGTAAAAATCCCCTTGCAATATCGCTGAATCATACTGGACTTCCCAACAGCTCCATTTCCTACTACTACCACCTTGATGGCCACCTCCATATCTTCTTCCAACATCTTTGCGTCTCAGGTGACTCTCTGGTTTATTCAGGAAACTACTGATTCTGTCAACAAAGTAAATAGCTATTATGTTCATAAAAATGCTGTGAATAGAAAGCAAGAGGCAAGATGATCACACAGATTAGGGTGCATATAGACACTACAATTTATTTCTGTCCTTGTCACAGATTGCTTAAGTGACCTCAGGCAAGTTATTTCACTAGCTTTGCTTTGACACTTACTAATTGAAAAGTAATAAAAATTAGAAATAGAGAATAATTTATTTGGCTTAATGCAAAAATATTTCACTGATGTTTTGGTGGCTTTTTTTCTTAATGAGGAAGAAATGGAGGCACTGAACTACAAAATCACAGAATCGTTAATGTTGGGAAAGACCTTGAAGATCAGCAAGTCAAATCATTAACCCAACACCGCGAAGCGCTAAACCATGTCCCTTGAGTGCCACAAATACCTCCAGGGATGGTGATGCAGCCCCACAGCCCCAGGCAGCCTGTTCCAATGCTTGATAATCCTTTCAGTGAATAATTTTTCTAATATCCAACCTAAAACTCCCCTGGCACAACTTGAGGCCACTTCCTCTTGTCCTATCGCTTGTTACTGGCACATGAGACCAAACCCCACCTTGCTACAATCTCCTTTCAGGCAGTTGTAGAAAGCAATAATGTTTCCCCTGAGCTTCCTTTTCTCCAGGCTAAATGACCCCAGTTGCCTCAGCCATTTCTCACAGGACTTGTGATTCTAGACCCTTCACCTCACTGCCCTTGTCTGGACACTCTCCAGCCCCTCAATTTCCTTCTTGCAGCAACGGGCCAGAACTGCACACAGGATTTTGAGGTGTGCCTTCATCAGTGCTGAGTACAAGGGGACAATCACTGCCCTGGTCCTGCTGGCCACACTATTGCTGATACAGACCGGGATGCCATTGGCCTTATTGGCCACCTGGGCACACACTGGCTCATGCTCAGCTACTGTTAACCAGTACACCCAGGTCCTTTCCCACTGGGCCCCATTCCAGCCACTCTATCCTCAGTAGCTTTGCATGGGGTTGTTGTGACCCAGGTGTAGGAGCTGGCACTTGGCCTTGTTTCATCTCACAACTGGCCTTGGACCATCAATCCAACCTGTCCAGATGCCTCTGCAGAGCCTTCCTGCCCTTCAGCAGACCAACACTCCCACCCAACTTGGTGTCACCTCCAAACTGACTGAGGGTGAACATGATCGCTTCATTAAGATCACTGGTAAAGTTATTAAACAGGACTGGCACAAATACCAAGCCCTGGGGAACACCACTAGCAACCAGCTGCCACATGGATTTAAATCTACTCACCACCACTCCCTGACCTCCATCCCTCAAATGCATGCCTCCCTCAAACTTTGCTCTAGGAAGTCTGGTTTTATCCCTTTTCCCTTTCTAGTCTAAGCCTACTTCAGTGAGTCCTCCTAACTCTTGTAAAGTTTCCTCCTCAGAAACAGATGTACCCCATCTATTGGCAGCAGGCAGGGTTGTTGTGTAGACTGACCCACCACCAAAAAATCAAAATTCTGCCTGTAATACCAGGCTCTTCCTCTTTCTTCCTGTTTCATATCCTGCGATTGGAAAGCCAGAAGAGAACACTTCTTTTGTTCCCTCTCCCTTAACCACCTGCTCCAAGGCTCTGAAGTCTCAAGACCGCCCTCGGACTTGCTACAACTTTACCACTGCCCACCGGATAAAAGCTAAGTTTCCCCCACGTTTTGCCGCGTCGAGATATCATCACAGTAACATTTTGCAGCTGCAAATTTCCTCCCAAGAATGTTCTTGGGAACATCTGCTTTCCAAGGAGGGAAAATACTCCCGTTTTAAAGGCTCTGCCCATCACCACGCTCACACCCGGGCTGGCAGGGCGCGGCTACCCGATCCCTCGGCTCGGCTCGCTCAGACAGATGATGTTTCCTGCCTGCATTAGCAGCAACACACCCGGCTACCCGGAGCTCGGCAAGCCCCGCTAGCACCGGGAAGCCGGATGGCCATTTTGGGCGAGAACAGAGGCGGGCACCCACCGGGCTCCCC
>NW_005054328.1:6772961-6777107 GCF_000277835.1 Geospiza fortis | reverse complement strand
CGGCGACCCCGCTGTGAGGGCTGCCCGGAGCCGCACCCGGGGCCGGGCTGCCGTCCTTGTGCGCTCCTGTCGGGCTTGAGGCGAGGGAGAAGTTGCTTTTGAGGGGTTTTCGTCTGGGTTCCTGAGGAAAGATCCGGACAAGGGTGATCTTTTCCTTGCCTACGGATGCCTTCATCCCCGGTCCACTCCCTATATGTCGGCATTCCTCACCTCATCCTCCATGGAAAACAAACCCTTGTGGTCGACCACGGGCTTTCCTTAGGCTACCACGGAAGGCAGCTGCCCTCCTGTGTGTGGCACCCTTTGTTTTTTAACCAAGATGCGTCCATCACCGTGGTATGTGGTCTGATAGCTCCCAGGCTGTATATTTAACAGGATACGTTTTGGCATAACTATAGACGTGACAGTCTTAAAATCTGAAAGTTTTACCTTTCTTAACCCCTTATTTTCGTTTTTTGGCTGGCTGGTTTTCTAAGTTAAACTGCTGAAAGAAGTCCACTGCCTTAAATCCCCTTCCCATACTGCAGAGCGCATCCCTGGTGGGGTGGTTGCTCTTGGTGCCCCCAGCCCTGCTGCTGCTCAAAGGTGGCCAAGTAACACTCAGATATTGCCAGGTGTGATTGATGAAGTCTGTCTTCCACAACAGAGAGCTCTCTGTGCCTGTCCTGTGCCTCCCAAGGCAACAGCTTTGTCCTAGCATCAGTTAGGTCCCTAAATAAATAATTTTTGGATTAGAATATTGTGCAGTTACATCCCAAAGGAATAGTAAGATTTTATGCATGGTTTCTGTTTTGAAATCTATATGTTCATTTTGTTAATGCTCACAGTCTCGGAGTCTGTCTGATGCCAGGGCTTCTCTGTTCCAAAAGGCCTTGAATTGGAGACCCTTCACATTAAGAGAAATTTGTTACCTGCCTAATACCAAAGTAATATTTTGGAAATGTGCCTTATTATACTTCCCTGTTTTCATCATGGGAGACGTTGCGGGTGTGGCTGAGATTCATTTCACTTAATGCCTACATTGTAAACACTTCTATGGTATGGTTCACTTTCAGACTCAGGAAAAGAAAACATATGTATGTGAATCCCTGTAGCTAGGCAGGTAATATATTTGCCTGGTTGCCATGTTTGTACTACTTGAGAAATTTTTTTTCAGGCACTAGAATAATTCATAATTGTCACATTAGTAAAAGTGGGAAAATCAGTTTCTTGTACAATGAGTCATGTCCAAACTATTGTTGAAGTAAGTTAATGTCTTATGTAAGACGGATATAACCTTATTTTAAATATACTCTATTAGATAGAAGGTGCACATTTACTATATTGAGTGGTCTACATCTTATTTTTGGAAGCATTAGTTCTCTGCATTATAAGCCTTGCATTCAGATGGCTGTCTTTGCAGGCACTTGCTGATGGAAAGCAGTTTAAATGTGGAACACCATGTTATGGGCATTTATCCCAGATACCTTTGTAAGTATATTTACAAAACCTAATAGAATCTGTTCTATGAAAATGGAACCTTTCTTACTGCTCTCTTTACACAAACATTAGTAAAACTGTTTAAGTAGAAATGAAGATGGCAGAAAAATATGCTCTCCAAGAGTGAAGCTGGATATTTTGCATTTGAGCAATCAGAAAACTCTCAGGCATAACTGTGAAGAAAACCATCACAAGGATAATAGGTGAATTTGCTTAGAAATCTATAGAATTTTCATTTCATTCTCACAGAATTGAACTGAATAAATCTCCAGCAAACAAAACCTTGTATTTGATTTAAGTACAGACAAATAATTGCCAATATTTTACCTGAATAAAAAAAAAAACATGTTAAAATAAACTCTTGATATTTTTATATAAGGCTACAGTTCCTTCACTCCTTCCTTCCTCCTTTCTTTTTTTCTTCTTTCCCTCCCTCCTTCCCTCCCTCCTTCACTTGTGGCTGCCTGTATAAAAGTCCTTTCTGTGCTCTGCCTCAGCACTTTCTAGTGAAGATCTAAATTTCTCTGAAATTCCCTTTAAACTATCCATTAGAACACTGGAATCTCGACCTGGAGTGTGTTAATTCCTGTGAGGACAGCAACTTTAAGTCACAATTAAACAGTTCTTCTCCCATGCTGTGTGACCAAAGCACGCTCCATACAGTCTTACTGCTGAGCCTTTCCTGTGGGGTGAGGCCTCGCTGGACTATGGTGTCTCGTTGGAGCTACTGGAGCAGGGACTCAAAAGCCACAGGGGGAGCTTGTTGATATTTTGCTTGGAAAACTGACACGTGGATTTTTTTGGGAAACAGAGTAGAGGGAGAAGAGCTAAAGAACATATTTTGGCTGCATGGAGTTTAGTCAAATGCTTTGCCAGATAGTTGGGGTATGTATTTACTAAGCCTCCAATTAATTCAGGCAAACTTATTTGGGACTAAAAGTGCAGACTATAACAACTGACAAAATGCAAAAGTATGCAAAGTGGTTAATTCTACTATAAAAATAACGCAACAACTTGTTTTCTGAGATTTTACTTAGCATTTTAATAAAGAATGGCTAAAATTTTCATGTCTCCTGTGAAGGAATCAGATATTAACAGAAGAGAAATAATTTAGTAATAGAGTAATAAATATACAGTCCTGAAAGTAGTGATGAGCCTTGCCATGCCTATATAGTAATTTCTTTTGTTCTCAACATATGATAGCTTAAAATTCTATAGGCTTGTTTTAAATAATTGCTGAAAAGAGTAGCAATTATGAGTTATTTGGTTAAAGAAGTTGATTTGTACATCCCAGTAGCTGCTTACTTCATAATGCTGTGGTTTTTTACATTTGCCTTCTAGTAACTGTAGATTTCTTTGGAATGTTTGTGTTTGTGTTCATACAACGTGATGGGCTTGGAGGAAAATTTATGTCTATTGAAGTTGGTGTATATGTTTAATAATAAATGAATTTTTATAAGGAAATAATTTGCTGTGGGAATGAATTAATTAAGAAATCATTTGGTCAAGCCTTCTCTCTGCCCAAGTACTCTGAATCGTGTTTTTACCACTATACAGTGGAGGATATACAGGAGGATTAAAAGATCCAAGTTAAATCATTCACAAGAGGAATGTGAAGTAGATTTCAGTTTTCCAAATTATAACTCAAAGCACTGGGCGAGTAAGCATAAAGAACTGCCAAGATGGGGCCTCATGCTTTGTGTGAGGTTGGAAGGTCGCCAGATCATGACTGCTGGGGTACATGGTGCTCACTGTTCTTGTCTTACCGTCCTTGGGGGCAGACAGCTCATATAACATGATGACAGGAATGGGCTGTGGTGTGAGAACTTAACTCTTCACCCTTTTCACCCTTGCACTATTTAAGTAAGTTTTTAGCACATTTTCTGTTTCTTTGTCACCTAATTGCCTTTTGCCTTCTGACTGTGATGCCTAGAGAGGCTGATCTGGAACAGAGGCTGGACAGAGTTAAAGGAATAAAGTAGGTATTTATTCAAAGGCCTTTAAAGGGTACACCTTGGGCAGTACAAGAGCCTGGCCAGGATTCTGCCCAAGATGGACCCAAGATGGACACAAATGGATGACTAATCATGAGTCTTCACACTTTTAGAAGTTTTGGTCCATTTACATATTGGGGTTAATTGTCCAATTACAGCCTCGGGTTATGAAGTCCCATCCTCTCAGTTTGCTCTCTTCAATTCACCATTGTTTATGCTTTTTGGGCCTGAGGCTGTAATGGCTGTCCTTGGTTCTCAATCTGGAAAAGGGTTGTTTTGTCTAACCACCCTGTGAGGAGAACTTGCAAACACTTTGTGGTGGCTAACAGCAGGCCTGTAAAGGCCTTGCAGTCTGAATCCTGATTTGGTCCTACATAGCCAAAGGAAGAAAGCTAACAGCTCTTCATGGAAACAGAAGCCTGTAATGGCGGAAAACAACTTGTTTCCCTGCAAAAGAATTCTACAGATTAGAGCTGTTTTCTTGCACCTGTTTCAACAATCCCAACTGTCTCAGCGAAAGAATGAAAACAATATATCACAAACAACTCTTTCTTGCATGTAGATACCTTGTCCAAGACTGACCATTTACTACAAGGTAACAGCTTGTTACTCACCAACTGGGGGTGGACACAGGAGGGTTTATAAAACTCTGTATAGACGAATGTATAAAATA
>NW_005054328.1:6709848-6772936 GCF_000277835.1 Geospiza fortis | reverse complement strand
AAAGAGTGTGTCTCGTCTCTCTGAAATGAGGCCAACAGCGACAACACTTTATATGAAGTTCAGAATCACACACTAAGGCACTACAGAATCTAAAAATATGAAAGCTAAAACCTAGGGCATCATTTGTATCACCACATTCTGTATAAGGTGCCATGCCCATCACTGCCCCTTGGCTTCTAATTTGCCCTGGCTATGCTGCCCATGAAGCTATGCAGGGTGGGTTGAGGACCATTGACATCCTATAGAGTAGGGTTGATGGCATCACAGATGTCATTTTTTTAATAACTCTACAGTCCTCCAAAGACACATACCACCTCAGAAGTAAAAACAAAAATGCTGATAGGTAATTAGAATACAAGGTCCATGGTATTATGTACCATTATATTTTTTGATCTACTCCCTTCTTGGTAGTGCATATTCAGAAAAACCCTCATAAACATGTCAAGAGAGCTAGATGTAGTGAGTTCAGACCCTGTCCAGCTGCCATATGACTGGAATCCAAGGTTTCCCTGGTCCATAGTTGAGTCCTCAAAACTTTGACCTTTATACAAAAGATCTCTGAAGGCGGTCGATTTTTTTAATCCTGCATAAATCATGACACTTTAAAAGAGGAATTAGGTTTGGTGTCTAAAGCCATTAAAGTAGACCCATACAAGAGAAAATGTTTTAGGTACCCCTCTTTCCTTGTCATTTGGGCTTGACTGGTTCAACCATTACAGTGTGATAGCTGCTGCCCATCTGGACTGGAGACTGTTACTCTCAGTGTAGCTCTGGATCATTTAATAGATAAGATTAGGCTAACACTAAAGTTTGTTTGTGACCTTGATGTTTGGACAGAAAAAGATGAAAGATGGAGGCCCAAGAGAAACCTTGCAGCACACCCAGCCCCATGCAGCTCCTTACTCACACCCTACCAGTGAGAAGGGGGAGAATCAGAAGAGCAAAAGTGAAAAAACTCATGAGTTGAGATAAAGCCAGTTTAACAGGGAAGGCAAAAGCCACACACATAAGCAAAGCAAAACAAGGAATTAATTGATCACTTCCCATGGAGAGGTAGGTGTTCAGCCATCTCCAGGAAAGAATATGTGACTTGGGAAGACAGATGACCCTGAATGTCCCCCCTTCCTCCTTCTTCCCCCAGCTTTATATGCTGAGCATGACACCTTATGTATGGACCCCTTTGGTCAGTTGGGGTCAGCTGTGCCAGCTGTGTTCCATCCCAGCTCCTAGCACACCTCAGCCTCTTGCTGTCAGAGCAGTAGGAGAAGCAGAAAACTCCTCACTCTGCAAGTGCTGCTCTGCAACAGCAAAAAACATCCCTGTGTTGTCAATCCTGTGTTCAGCAGAAATCCAAAACACAATCCCATATTAGCTACTGTGAAAAAATCTACCCCAGCCAAAACCAAAACAGCACATTACTGTAAATCCCAGAAGAGCTCACCAGATATTTTCCAAAATACCATTGGAGTCAGCTATATAACTTAAACTTTCAAAGAAAAATAGACATTGATAAAATTGATGTCAGCTAAAATGTCCCTGAAAATAGGAGGAAATTACTGCATAGCTGTCCCCTGCAAGGCACAGTAACCAGGCAAAGCACTGCAGCTTGCCTTGCACAGGATGGTTGTCTATAGCTCCTGTCAGCAAAGTGATTGACTTTCCCTGCCAGTGACTCTACTGAAATTGATACAGCTCACACTTCACTTCTGAGCTGCACTGTGAATCTCTGAACTCCTGCTAAATAAGCAAACCATAGCTTCAGAGGCAGCAGTAACTAGTATGTGGGAACTTACCAGTGACTTACTTCCAAAAATAATTTGGGCTGAAAAAAGTAATCCTGCTCAGATATCAGTTGGGTTGTAAATTGAATTTAGCCAAGCATATGGTTATTTTGCTAGATTAGAGATAAGATTTCTTTATTTTGAAAAGGTGAAGGTTTGCACATTAGGCTATTATCAGATCCAAATTCCAAGTCTATTGCTCTTAGCAGTACTGTTCACTTGGGGATACACTGTGCTTCCTAACTATTTCTAAATCCACAGCTGTCAAAAAGTGAAAAGAACCTGCTCTTTGAGCCCAAGTTGTATTCTGAGACCCACCCTATCCTACTAAACCCTTTCTTCTGACACAGCATCCATTATGAAAAGTGTCTGAGCCATAGGAGCCCAGCCATAACATAAAAGCCTTGTATTTTTCCCCCCCTCCATTCCATACACCCTCACTCCCAGAATGTCCTGAGACTTGATTTTCTTAAGGATTACTTTTCAAGCTTTCCTCTTCATAGAAAGGATTATGAAACTCATTGGTTCCTAGTGGAAGCTAAGAAGGGACCCAGCATTGATACCTATTCCTCCAAGTGTGGCCCCACCAATGCTGAGTAGAGGGGAAGGATTACTGCCCCTGCCTACGGCAGCATTCCTCTATCCTAGCTCAGGATAACAGTAGTCACCTTTGTGGCATGGACACATTGCTGGCTCATGATAAACCTCATGTTCACCAGGACACTGAGGTCATTTTATCCAAAGGTGCTTCCCAGCTGGGTGGCCCCAGCAGGTACAGCTGCTTCATCTTACAGAATCACAGAATGTTTTGAGTTGGAAGGGATCCACAGGATCATTGAGCCCAGCTCATAAGTGAATGGCCCATACAGGTGGTAAACCCACAACCTTGGTGTTATCAGCAGCATGCTCTCACCAGCTGAGCTAATCTTAAGGGTCTGGTGCCTGGGGTTGTTCTTCCCCTGGTACAGGACTTTGCAATTCTCTTTTTTGAACTTCATGAGGTTCCTGTCATAAGAAACATTGAAATAAAATAAATTTCTTATAAACAAGAAACGACTTAGATAATGAAATATTACACATAAGGATGTATTTGTTGTATTTCTGTCTTTCTAGAACAGAGCATCTATGCCTAAGTCATTCCTGATAGACATTTGTCTTGGTTTTAATAAGCTCCAGTAATGAAAACTTGGCAATTACTCCCAGGAACTTCTTAACCCTGAGAAGGTTTTTCCTGATGTCTACCCTGAAATTTTCCTAGCCGTTATCACTGATTTTCCTTCATTATGGTTTTTGAAAATCATCAGGCACCATTCTCCCCTACTAGTCTTCCCTTTACTTAGGTAAAAAATCCCACTTTATTATATACTTTTGATTTTCGCTCTTTGATTTTACTTGCAGTTACACTCTCCAATTTTTATGTATCCCTCTTAAATGTGATGACTAGTTGCAAAACCATATTTATGGCCTCCCTCACTTGTGGTCTGGTGTGGTGTTACATTTTATTTAAATTGTATGCTCTGTCTCACCTCTCAGAAATGTACAGTTTATTCCAAGTCTGATTCTGCACCCACTTTGAGTCTCCCTGTTAAGTTGTGGGAGGGACATGAGATTCCCTCTTGGCCCTTTTTCTCCCTAGGCTCTCCCTCTCTCCCCCTCCCTTCCCCTTCCCCCCTTCTCCCTCAGACACCATGCTGCTCCTGGGGGTGGCACCCCCAATAAACTCTCATCTAATGAGCACCCTCAGAAGCCAAGTGGAGTCTCCTTGGCTGCCTGCTGCTACCAGCGAACACACAGCTTAGGGGGACCCCCGGGGATCCGCCCCAAATGGACAGCAACAGTCTGGGCTTCTGGTGATGATGGCTCCTACTGAAATCCCACACTCCAACCCCTCGCCTCAAAAAAAAAAAAACATAAAAGAAACTGAAATACCTTGACCTGAACAGCCATGCAAAAGACTCATTGTGCTTACCAACTTCATTTTACTTTAAACCTAGCAATGCAAAAGACCAAGACTTGGGCTTTGATTTGGAGTAGAAAATTTCAAGTTTTCTTCCTATATCTGAAATAATATGTCTCAGCTGTGGTGGTGCATCCCTCTTCCTCTCCAGGTGCTCTCTGACCTTAGGAATTCTTGTTAGGCCTCTGTCTTGATTAATGACTCTTGGGCACTTAAACTCCCCTTGAGCCTATCAGAAACATTATCTGTTCCCAGGAACTTCTGTTACCTTAGAAACTTCTGTCTTCTAACAGATAGCCTTGGAACATTGTTCTGTCTGAATCAAAACCCAAGTGGAACAATATTATAGTTACTGAGGAAAGTTCAGTAATTACAATCTTGGATAGTTTACAGCCAGGATGGAGATTGACAGATGATTACAGACAACCCTTTGGTCACCCTATAAATCGCAGTCCTGAGTGAGGCTCTTTGAGTTTCCTGGGCTGCAGCATCTTCCTCTGAGTGGGATGCTTCTCAGAGCTTGCCAACTGTCAAGCTCAAGATAATTGGAGATCATTATTGAAGGCTGATGATGGATCCTGGACTAGTAATACCCGTCCCCAATTCTTTTTATTATTTGAGGTATTTCACCAAACTTGAGGAGAATTTTTAACAGGTACCTTTTGTACTTAATTGATGTAATTACCTTATAGCAAGTGTAGTGTGAATGTTGCCATCACTGATTTGTAGTTAAGCTACTGCTATGATTATTGTAAATCCTATTGTATCATTCATTGTTAAGTTAGTCAATTATTAAGGGTTGTTAAACCCTTTAGATATAAGCTGTTGACCAAGTCTGAGGTGAAGTTTGCACTCAACCACACCTAGGCTCCATCAGGAGTTTAGAAAGTGAGGGGTCAACTCTGAGCCTTGTGTCTCAGTGGGAAGAACTCCCTTATCCCCTTGCTCTTTTGTGACCCTGATCTCCATGCAAATTGATCCTAATACAATTTTCCTTCGTGTATTTCATCTGTGTAATAAGTAATAGAGTGCAACTTGCCACCAAGTTTTAAGTTATGCTTTTGTAAATTTATATTACACATGATTTTGCTAATACCTTTGATAGTGACTCTTTAGGTGACCTAAACCACTCACTCACTCACATCAACTAACTGTGACTTCAAGCTGTGTCTATGTAATACCATTTCTTTGTAATCCATCTGCAGAGAACTTCATATGTACACTGCATAAAAGCAGGGGTGGGCATCCAGTTTAAATCTGTCATTTTGACTACCTCTGTATTCAGCAGAAAGAAACACCAAGAGTTTGCACCTTGTGGCCTGCAGCAGCTATCCCCAGTGCTGGAGGGACTGATAACAGAGTGACCACTCCCAAGAGAGACTTTCTGAATTTGTCATCTTTTTCAGAGAAGTGACAGAGTGTTGTCATCTGGTATTGTTCATTTTCTGTGCTGGGGGGTGTTTTCCCTGCTAAATAAACAGGTTCTTTCCACTTCTCTCTGAGGAATCCTTCTTGAACCGGCTGGGGAGAGGGGCCGTGTGGGTTTGCTTTCTGCAGGGGCCCCCTTTGGAGGCTTTCTCCCAAATTTGCCCTAAACTAGGACAGCACTGCGCCTCATTTTCTCCCAGGATACTTTCTTGTAGTCACTAAATCTCCTGGTTTTCTGGGTTTTTTGTGGTTTTTTTTCAATTGCATTTGATTTGATGATATCTCCTTTCCAGAGTCTTTGTAAGGCTTTCTTCTCTGTTTTGCAAGATTTTGTTTCCCTTCCCGAAAGGAAATAACGTTTATTTATATAAATGTTATATATATACATATATGTTTCCTTCATATAAAGGAAATAACATTTCCTTTCGGGAAGGGAAACGAAATCCTGCGATTTGAATGGGGATCAATTGGGCAAGCTTTGGTCCATGTCCCTCCACTAGATGGCATGCCATGCCTTTTGATGGCTTTCACTTAGGCAGAGATTTTCTTTTTTTTTTTAAGTATCCATGCCATGTCCCACATATCTTCCCCTCAAAGTTGTGTCTTCCTCCTTGATTTTCTGCTTTGCTTTTGCAACATCTGTGAGGTTAGTTTTTGCATGTTTTGGTCCTTTGCATTGCACCTCATTTTCTCCCTGACCAGTTTCTTGTAGTCACTAATTTTCCTGATTTTCTGGTGTGTTTTTTTTTTTTTTTTTTTTGTTGTTGTTTTGTTTTTTTTTTCAATTGCACTTGATTTGATCATATCTCCTTTCCATAGTGTTTGTGAGCCTTTCTTTTCTGTTTCACAATATTTCAATGGGGATCAATTGGGCAAGCTTTGGTCCATGTTCCTGCACTTGATGGCATGCCATGCCTTTTGATGGCTTTCAATTTGGCAAAGATGTTTTTTTAAGTATCCATGCCATGTCCTGCATATCTTTCCCTCAAAGTTGTGCCTTCCTCATTGATTTTTTGCTCTGCTTTTGCAACATCTGTGAGGTTAGTTTTGGCATGTTTTGGTCCTTTGCACTGCAGCTCATTTACTCCTTGTCAGTGATCCTTCAGTTTTTCTGGTCTGCTTCATGGCATTGCATGCTTATTCAGGAAGCAAGTTTTATTTTATTCCTGCTTTTTGTCAAGAACAGCATAGGATAAAGAACCAGCCTCTTGGGGAGATAACTGCATTACCTGATGAAGACTTGCCATTTGCAGTCATATTCAGTATGGGGGAGGTTATCCAGTTTTAAAATATTTTAATATTTTCCTTATTTTATCTTGGTTCTGTATTGTAGCAGTTCCTTAATAAAAATGCCATGTGGTGCAACATTAAACGCCTTACAGAAGCACATCACACAGCTCTATTTCCTCTGGCAAACACATTTTAAATTAATCAAAAAAGGATTAACTTGGAAAGATCTATTTTTCTTTAAAGCCATGCTAGTTGACATTAATCAAATTACTCACTAAGTCTTCATTTATTGAGTACCATATCAGCCTTTCCAATATTTTGTCAGGCTGAGGGCTGTAATTAGTCCAGTTGTTCCTTTAATCCCCTCTGAATATTGGCAGAACAACTCTCCTATTAAGCAGTACTGCCTTTGCTGAATTCCTATTGACAGTTCTGTAGATGTTACTCATACCCATGTCAGCTTTTGCCAAGAGATGGCCCTGCTGGAATCTCAGTGTTTGTGTGTAAGAATTTCAGATTCATCACCTTTCTTTTTTCTTCCATTTTGTTGCTATTTTTTGAAAAACATTTGGAACAATTTCTTCATTGATAGGCAGAGGTCCTTGGCATATTGGTGATGAAATTCCCCATGGGGTGCTGCAGATGAACTGTGAGAACAGAGAAAACTGAGAAACCCTTTTTATGCTAGGGTTGTATCGTAAGAAATGTACTTATTGCAAAAAAAGCAGAATGGCATGGACTAGATAGAGGGACTAAGGACCAGAATCTAGTAGCTGGAGTGAAATTAGTCCCTGTATACAATGTCCAGGGTATAACTTTGATCCAGTCTTTGATCCATGCTTTCAAATCTTTTAGTTGTGAATCTTCCAACAGAATTTCCTTTAAGGGAGCAGTCCCTCCTAACAAATGAGTACTGTGTGCTGTGGGGATTAGGACATACTGGGGAGCATCAGGGGAACCCTTGACATCCTTAGTATCCCAAGTCTGCCTCCCCTAGTAGCAGGAAAAAATCCTTTGCACTAGGCTGCACTAGGCATGTATGCAGTTTCAGTATTTAATTCAACCCTGTTAAACTGCTAGCAGCAAAGTATACTTCTAAAAGTGTCTTTTTATCTCTCATTTATCTTTTACTCTTTTTTTGGTATCTTTTCTTCAGTTTTAGTAGCAGAACCTCCATGCAAAAGGTCAGGTTCCCCGTGGCCAAGAACACACAAAGCCGCCTAATCCAGCTAAGGCAGCTCCGGGGAATTGCAGGAGGGGCAGAAACAAAAGGACACAGCTCAGCACGCAATGCGCATAATCTCTGAGTGCAGGGCCACGGAGAGGCACTTGCAAACTCAAATATGCCTCCACAGACAGACACATCATGTGGGGAACAAAGACACATTTGGCGGAGAAAGACATCCCTAAGGGAAGAGCTCTGATGAAAGGAGAGTGGTACTAAAGACGTGCCCAGCTGGGGTGTTGTGGCATTGCTGTTCATTTCGGCAGTACAGAACAGCAGCTCGGTGCATTAGTCCCCGAGCAGTGCAATTCACTCAGGCACATTGTTTGCTGTAGCCATTCAGGTTCCTGCTCAGTGCAGGCTTGGCCTATTTCCCTTTTCTTTCATGCAGTGCACAATCCATTTAGGGATTTATAGCGGCTTAGAGGCCCATGTACACTGCCTTGTCTCTATCTGATTTTTGTTCTGCGATAAGAAGGCTTGGGGTCACGGGTTCATTGGCACTTGCTCTTCCTTGCCATTCAAGTTGCACAGAAATCAAATTATTCATTAGTGTTTATGATTTCTTGAGGTCCACTGATGTCCTCATCGCTGCTTGGAGAAGTTCCAGGGTTTGCCACAAAAAGCACAAGAATCTGCTCTGATGGGATGTTATAAGTAAGGGATGCAAGAGACACCAGAGAGGAGCAGGGGCATGAAAACAAACGTGACAACCAAGTGCAAAGGCTATTTGTGGTGGAAACCTTGGCCATAAAGTGGCCAAAAAGTGATATAAAGTGACGTGATTCCCATCCTGGTGCACACTTATGCCAGATCATATAATGATCTTTAACAGTGAAAACGAAAATCTTCCTGTTTGGACATTTTCTCTGCCCTACTCTGACCAGTAGCTCCCAACCTCTGCTCTCCACAATCACAGCACCTCTAGCTACAGCCTGGAAAAGGATCTATTGGCCTCTCGTGCCTGCAGAGGAAACACTGTCTTCTTTCCCTTTCTATGTGGGCTTCTTTAGTTGTAACCATTCCAGTGTAAATACATATCTTCCCACTTCTCTCATCCTCTCAGCTTCCTGGGGAGCTTGATTTTGAGTCATACAAAGAGCAGAGCTAAGGGAGCTAGGAATGCTAGGAATAGCCACCAGCTCTGCTGACACCACCATAGTGAAACTCAATGGAAATGCCACTTATCCCTAGGTTGATCAAATTCTATTCCTCATCTGTACCAACATCCTCCTTGGATGGTCCTGTAACCCAACAAATGTGAGGGATCCAGCTGACATATCTCACCTTACACGAAGTGAGCATGGATCTCCTGTGAATGTCCCAAAGAGTTGAAGTATTTTTCTTAAAAAGGACACAAGTAATGGATGTAGAAACCCCACTAACTTCATATTAAGCCGGATTTTAAAAGTGTCTGACAACACCCATGATAGAAGACACTAAAGAAGTAAAAAACTGTTCTCTGACCATTGTGTCAGAGCACAGAGTATCACTTCTGAAAGAAACAGAGCTGCAGAGGGGAAATAATTGTCCAGAAGCCAAGCAGCACCCAATCTGTCACATAGGAACTCTTGTGCTCCTCCAGCTCCCACAAACATAAATCACAACAGAGATACAGTGACACAGCTGTCCATGCTTGCATCAATAGCTCTTAAACGCAGACGCCTGCTTGGAAGAGGTTAGAACATCTAAATGCCCTTTTATGTGTGTCTGCTATAGCTTGATTATAGCTCCAAGAGTGTTTACACTGATGTGCTGTGTGTTGCTGCACTTTTTAAAGCTTTGGGTAGTTAGTTAAATAAGAGAAGGCTGGGTGGTGATTTGACCAGAGTTATTGTTGTGTCAGACACTTTCACTGCATTGTGCCTTGCCCTGAAAGCACTGAAAGTATTCCTGGGTTCCTGTGGTGTCTGGTGGCTTGTGTGACTGTTCTCCAGACTGGGTTTCTGCTCCTGACAAGTTCAGTATCTCAGTATGTTGTTGTGTCAAAGGCAAAACAATATGTCTCAATTTATTCTTCTGACTTCTTCTGTTCTCATTTTGGAGATGGATAGGTTATAAATAGAACTGGATAAATAGTTTACTCTTCTGGAATCAAATGGAAAAAAATGTATATTTAACAAATTATAATAATTTGGTTGCACCAAATTGAGTGAAAAGTTTATTTCTGTGGCATTTCTTATCATGCTTTATTAATGAAAATCCAGGAAATCCAGGATTAAAGTCCTGAACAGTGTGGGAAACCTGCATTTCTATGCCTCAGTAACTAAGCAAAAGCCCAAGACCCTGTTGAACTCCTGTGAAGAACATAGTGATGAAAGTGATAAAATCCTCAAGCCAGGAATGCATCACCAGCTGGCAGGAGCTGAGCAGAAGCTGGGGGTGGCATTCCTGAGGGGAGATCAAGCTGCTCTAAGTGAGGGCAGCTTCTGGGGACTGCCCTCCAACACAACTTCAAACCTTATTCATTGCTACTTACTCAAGAACTCTGATTTCTTTCACCATTCCTGTTCAGAATAATTTGTTTCATCTGTCTGAGATGTTTTTACATTTTTGTTGTGGATTATCAATTGTATTCAGCTCCTGCTCTAACCCATATAAGCCTGGTGTCTGGCTTCAAGCACAAAAGCATTCCAGGAAAGATGGCTTCTGGTATAAAAAGGAAATAGCTGGCCTTTCCTACTGCAAAACTCAACATTGCTCAGTTGACTTCATGGCTACAGTCCATCCCCACTTCTTGGTCTATTCTTGGATCAGCTGTTGTTTGGCTTTGAGAGATTTGACACAATCATTTCACGTTCAAATGGTTGTCTCTTATCCATAGGACTGGTGTTAAAGTTAGGAAACTCAACAGTATTGTGGCTTTTCCATTTTAAAATTTGCTCTGAGATCTGGTAAGCATCAAATGCAGGTGGAAAGTTTGTACTTATTTTATTACTAGTTGGGTATCTGGAAAGCAGAGCGCATGTTAAATTTTATATTTGTGAACACTCATTTGATGGTCAACAAGAAAAAAATGCCAAGGGATTACCAATTCAAATAAAACTAAGTAATAAATCAAAATGAAAATATTTTGATGTGTATCTCTGGGATATTCCCCCCAAATCTAACATCTGATAAGATAAATAGTAAAGTCATTTGAGGAGACTGCAGTCAGCTCAGAGCTAGCCCACAAAATGTCTAAACAGATGAACTTGTTAAAAATACTGTTCACTGCAAAATATTCATTCTTTTTGTATTTGATATCCAGAGGGTTTTACCTACTGAATTAAAATAGTGCTATGTCTTTAATCTGTAGACATTCTAATGGAGAAAGCAGGCAAAACTAGTTGTCCATCTGCTCAGCAAAACTGGAGGACAAACTTTTTGAAAGTTCTTTTGTTTGATTTTTTCTGTTTTAGTTTTCATATACAAGGCACCTGGCCATCTCTCTTCTTGTTCCTGGATGTCTGAACTTTTACATTTTTTCTAATTCTGGTATGGAAACTTTCCATCATTTTTCCTCTGGGAAAACCAGAAAGAAATAGTGCTGGAGGTGACCTTGGGAAGTAATGTAGTCTAACCTTTGGTCCTAAGACAAGATCCACTACAGCTGTCTTAATTATTTCTAATGATGACAATTGCAAACTCTTTCCATGTAATCTGCTGCAATGCTTCCCTGTCCCTATTGTTAGAAAATATTCCTAGTATCAAATCTAGTATCTAACCTCATTTTTACCTCATTTTGCACTTCTCAGTTACCTTTTTGTTCTGCATCTCATGACCATTTGGAGCAGAGTATTTTTCTGTCTGAAGTGACTTTACACACCTGGAGGCCTACACTGTGCCATTCCTACCCTTCCCAGCCCTCCCTTTGGGTTACCTCCCAGCTGGTTTGTAGCTTCCTTGCAGATCATTTGCAAAACACATTTGTTACACCTTGCAGGCCAGCAGCAGTCATGGATGGCTGCTCTGAGGTGCAGCAAGATAAACTGAACTAAAGCTTGCAAAGGTTTTGCATCAGTCCTATAGACATTTCAGCAAGACCATGCTTCTCTGTCTTACTTATGGAGTGCCGTGTGAGATGGTGTTGAAAGCTCATCTAAATCTGCTGCTTCTCCCCCAGCTCTGAAGCCTGTTGGCCTGTCAGGGAAAGGCTTCTTCCACATGTTTATTCTTCAGGCGCCCACATCTATTCTTCATCCTGACATTTTCTTTAAGGAATTTAGAAGTTGTCTGATGATTTGTTCCAGGATTTTTTTATGAATTGCTCATATTTGAACTTTTCTGTGAACAACAATCCAAAAAAAGGGAAATTAAACACATTTTTTGGCCTTCTTGATATATTCCTTTGGCAAAATCCATCTGTTAGTGAGAGAATAATTGTTTCCCTCCTCTCTTGTGTACCAAGAGCTGTTTTAGAGCAGCTCCAGCTGTTTTAGAGCAGCTAAGTGAATTCATAGCATTCCATTGCTTGTCAATCCCCATTGCTTCTCTGCATAAGAAAGGGATTAGTATTTTTTAAATACATAAAAATCAAAAATACATTTACATAGGTTATTGAGACTGACAAGAGTATATCTAACATCTCCACCAGTGAAAATAACAGTTATTAAGGTGCTTTTTATTCTCCTTGAGAAGGATAGTGAATCAGTGTAAATGGAATGCAGGTGATTTTCAAAGTTAAATGGATACAACTCCTTTGAACAGTAGCATTGATCAATCACCACAACAAACTGCTGGTGACTGATTGCCCATCTCTTGAAGCCTGCATGAATTTGTGCAGAAAATGTTTTATAGCCCTGCAAATCATGACGTTGAATCTTTGTTGTTTGAATGAACTGTTAGTGCCTTTCAGTGTGTTGTTCCCATGGATCCCAAGGCAGTGTAAATGCTCACCAAAGTCAGTAAAGACACAGCAGCTGAGGCCAGGTAGAGATCTGCTCCCCAGGGTTTGTAGAAAGAGACGGGTGAGCTGACAAACTGCTCTGAAATAGAAATCCGTGGGTAACAGGCAGAGGAAGAAAAGCCTTGTCAGCAAAGGGGTGGGACAAGGCTGGAAGTGTCAGCAGGACACAGGTGAATTCTCCATGAGAAGGCACAAGTAAGAACCAAAGCTGTGAAGCCTTGGGGAGAGGCACAGAGGAGGAGGAGTGCGAACACGGACCTGGGGGCTGTGCAGGGAGGTGTGAGCTCCAAACTGATGGGCAGTGGGGCTGGCTCAACTGTCCTATTTCTGCCCACACAATTTTATTTTCTTTACCACAAATGAGGATCTTGCCAGCCACATGAGACCTGACACACCAGGCCCCCATTTCTCCTGAAGCTCTGGTGGGTGTTTGCTGCTCAATTTCAGCAGGATGGCTCCAAACTATTTCAGCAGGATGGCTGCAGCATCCTTGTGCAGAGGGCAGAGCCATCTCCCCCATTCTGTCCTTCCCTGTTCCTCTGAGCACTGGATACTTTCCAGACATGGTGCTCAGCAGAGCACAAGTAGTGAAAGCACCAACCACTCTGGCCACAGCACGGCTGGATGCTAAAGTAATGTAGAAGAACACACAGGATCAAATGCTGCTTGTAGAGCTAAATATTTTTTTTTTCTCTGCAAATTGATATATCTTTATTAATACTTTTCAATTTATTGCAATGCTTGTAACAAACGTTACTGCTACACAGATAAGTTTTGTGGTTAAAGAATTACCAATGACATCTACCTGAACAAATGCACTACTTCACTTAACAAGGCAGAAATACATATGTATATGTGCCACAGGTATTTGAACATGGTTCAATTTAAACCAATTAATAAAATAGCCTGTTTGGACTAAAAATAATTGTTGTCTGAGAATACGTGAATTCAACAGTGCTAGAAAATCCCTGCCATCTGACGTAGAAGGATTTATAGGTTTAGTGGAAATTGCTTTCCCCACTGTCCAGATTAAATACTGCAGGATGATTTTTTGTATGAGTAAACATCCTTCCAATAACGATCGGACCGATAATGTCTTAAAAAGAGAAACAGGATCTACATTTAGATTTTCTTTCTCTTGTATGGACTATTTCTGGATACTAGACCTTCAGGTAACATGTTGACTGTCCATAAAATGCATTTTAGCATCTTCCTCCTGCTGTGGGGATGGATTTTATCCACTGAATGCAGAACCCACCGACAAGGAAAAGAAATACATGAGGTATACAAAAAAGGCAGGTAAGTCTCATGTTTTTATATTCAAGCAGCTACAGTTTGGATAAATGTAATGTTTTGGGTGGTGATAAAATGACTAACAGATAATTTGAGCTTGTATTTGTGGACTGTGATCTCTCAGGCAAAAATATTTTCTGTCCTTTCTTTTGCCCATGAGTAAGTTTTAATGCATTTTCTACAGTCAAAATCACTGTTTCTTTAAAAAATATAGGTTTCTGAAGCATCTTAAAGTTTGGAAGGGTACAAAAAAAGAGGCATTTATATTAATGGTAGTTAAAATGTGATAGAATATTTACATGAAAGTGAAAATGAAATTTAGGTCCATGAGAATTGTTGCATTCACTGAAGATTAGATGGACTTGAGATCTCAGATTAAAACATTCAGAATCTGTTTTTTTGTTCCCATGTTATTTGTTTTATAGACCTTTTAAAAGGAAAAAAATAAAATCTCAGCAAAGCAATGGTCAGTTATCAGAAGAAACAGAAAGAACATTCAGTATATTGTATTAATATGCTAAAATTACCTAAAACATTGTCTATTCTTTCTCTCTCTCTCTCTTTCTCTCTTACAAAAAGACAATGTGATATTTTGCTCTCACTATCTTGTAGACAGCCATTTTAGGAGGATTTGAGTTGAGGAAGGGTTTTTGCTACAACTGAGTTCTGATTATTTATATTCTGTTTGGGAAGTAGTTGGAACTTTGTGTGAGGATTTTTATGCTCAGGCACAAAAAATTTTTTCCTCCAGTTACATCAGGAGGAAAAAGATACTTTTTCTTTTTCTATGTAAGAATATAGCTGACACATTTAATTTTGTTTAAATGCTGTGTACTGTTGCTTGTGACAGACTGAACCTGTGTTGTCTCTGCTTTACTATAGTGCTGTTCTGTAAAGACTTTGCATCATGCGTACTGTAGGATGGAAATGCAGGAATGTCACAGTCCTGAGGAGTTCAAACCACTCCTATTAGCCTTCAGAAAAAACAGCTGAAAGGTGGAAGGGATGGAAAGTGCTTATTTTCCTACAGCCCCTTGTAGCAGGTGAGGGGCACCTTCCAGAGTGACTGCAGTGTCCTGATCAGTACTTGGGCATCCATGGACCATTTCATACAGAGGAAGTGGCTTCAGCAGTGACACCACCTCCATGGAGGTATAGCTGGCAAAATGGATGCAGTGCTCTCTTCATGACCAGCCCCCAGGGGATGCGTTACTAGAGCCAGTATGGGTACAAGACAGGCACAAAATCCCTTTTTTTGTTGAGGCTTCATGACAGTGACAGTAGAGGTGATGTGTTGGCTGTAGCAAAGCAAGGGGGTGAAAAGCAAGGTGCCACCATGTGAGCTGGGAAGCATCCAGATGAGAGGAACATGCACACACAGACATTTTCTTGCTTATCATCTTTAGGGAAAGCTCTATACTGCACTAAATGCTTAAGAGTGTCAGTGCAATGAAGTGACAATATAACACATCAAAGCAGGAAAGTGTTAAAAATGTGTGAAAATGGAAAAGAAATACCTATTCAGTAAATGCAGGAGTTGCATCTTCACCTATACTTTGTATATGAGGTGTAATTGTTTCAGGGTAAGCCCATCAGAAAGCCCTGCGGTGGTGTGGCTCTGGAGAACTGGCTCCACTGCCCTCCCAGCATGACCACACTGGCCTGGGAGGGCATTTCTGGCCTATTTTTTCCTCAGTAGGGCACAGTGATGTTGAGGAGAGCTGATGGGGAGAGAAGCAAAGGTGGCCTGTGGCTGTAGGGTTGGCTGTCCATCAGCACCATGGTGCCCAGCACAGTGCCCACTTTGCCCTGTGGTGGGACAGCATGTGAGACACCATGTAAGGTAAAAAAAGATGATTATGGCGATCCATAGGATGATCATAGGACCTTAGGATTTCTTCCTAAGCACAAACAACAAACCCTTCTGTGCCAAACTCCTAACCTTCAATGTCAGATTCAGAATGGGATTGCAAGTATTTTTTAACACTGGCTTCCATCTGTTTGGTCCTGTTCTGTGCTATCTTGTCTCCTCTCCATCAATGTACTTGCAGGAGAACCAAGCCTCCATTCATCTCTGCTTACATACATTTAGGAGATAAGGTCTCTTGCATTTCTCAATGTGGAATGTTTCCCAAGCTTTGACCCAGCCATTTGGTTGTTTTCCTCTGTCCCTTCACTGCTTTTTCAGGATTGACATCAGGACTAGGTGCAGTATTTGTACAGCCCTCCAGCAGATGCTGTGTGCAGAGGTAATCCCCCTGACCTTCTGGGACTGCTGTCAGGATCTCCCAGTGGAAGACCATGCCTGCCCAACACTACCAGGCACCTGTGTATGGCAGAACACTTCATCTCAGAGGTCCAGCCAAGCCTCTTTGCTCTCATGGGGTGGTCTCTTATGTTAAGATGCTGGTTATATAAAACAGTTTTGAAGTAGGCATGATTCCTTGTCACTTCAACCAAAGTCCACGCCTTTTTCCATCACAGAGTTAGATCCTGGATTCAAAAGGATCCAGAGGATGGTAACAACCTCTGGAGAAACAGAGCATGGTATGTTACATCAGAAAAACTTGCAGAGAACATTACTCCTGAACATTTTGGATTTGACTCTGTTTCCCCCTCCCTTCAACACCCAGCTCTGAACACCCTGTATGCAGGAGGAGAAGTTAGACTAATTGACCTCTTTACTCCTCTCTGAACACTCTTCTTTCTTGCTCCATAAGTCTTGTGGTAAGGACCAGGATGGAAATCCATCCCTCCACTGTAGCCTTTTCCTTCTGAAGAAAGATAAAGGCCTCAGTGGAGATTGATGGGAAAATCTATTTGACGTGGAAAAGGCTGTCTCCACACCATCACAGGATGCTCAGGATGGCTTGATTTGCACCCATGACCTCCCTAACCCCCAGAATCCCTACAGACCAACAAGATCATCCTCTTGCCCTAGTGCCAGGGCTCAGGGCCAGCCACCGGTGTTGGCACATGGCAGAGGCACCTGCTGTAAAGACCTGCCAGCATCCTGCTGTCCCTGACAGACGTGTCCAGCTTTGCTCCTGATTGCCATGGTGCAGCTGATGGAGGAATGCATAGGCTTTTAGCTTGTTTCTTTAGATGGTGTGTCAGTTTCTTCCAAGTGAAACTCACTTGCACTGAATTCTGCTTTCAAATTAAAACTCACCAGTGGATCTGCAGTTTTCGGCTCCAGGGCTTCTCTTTTCACCTGCCCAGATCCAGCTGAGCTCACATCCACAGCCTTCACATTCTAGAGATATTGTGAATGGAGTATATGGGGAGCTGGAGGGCCAGACACCTTCTCTGTCACAATTTGTTTCACTGCAGGTACCCCATTCTAACATGAGACACAAGGGCTGTGAAGAAGAGTGAGCAGACAGGAGAGGTTTTGCCCAAGAGAGTCCATGCATGCACCACAGTCTTATGAGGACTGGGTTTGCATGATATGAATTTTGAAAAAGGTCCCAAATAATTCCTTAAATAAAGCTGCTGAGGCTTTAGGACATAGTGTGACAAGAAAATGACAAATCAATCTAGGTCAAAGTATGCAGACAGTCACAGTGAAAGCAACATAGTAGATAGCTTTATTGCATGGGACTTACTACAGAGCCCTCAAATATTGTAATTCACTGTAAAAATGTCTGTGTGCCAGTCAAAGACTCAACTATTTATTTTTGCTAATCTCCAGGACAAATCACCTCAAAGGAATTTCACTTCAAAGAGCAGCAATATAAAAATAAAAGCTTTCTCACCTTGCAGACCCGTTCACAGTTTGCAGTCAGCCATGTGCAAAACCTGCAGGGATTGCAAGGCTTTTTCTGCCTGTTGGGTTCAGAGTGCCAAAACTCCTACAGAAAGGAGCTGAGTTCTGGAGCACTGGCAAGACAGCTGTCTGCTGTTTTCCCAACTGCTCAGGCTCTTGGAAAGACACCAGGCTTCTGGGGGACAGGGGGGGGGTCACTAGAATGATGCAAAAGCCCACTAAAAGTCAAAACATCGTTGTGCCAACAAAAGGACCAAAGCCTGTGCTGCTAATTAGACTTGCAGAATCTACTAGAGAGGATGAGCAATAGGGAAAGAACTGTCCTGGAGCTGAGCCATGTCGTTCTGCCATAGCTAATTGCTGGGGGGGAAAAAAATCTCTTTTAACACTAAAATCTCCCTGGACAGCATTAAAACCAGCTTTCAGACAAACAGCTCTCAACAGAAGAGATTCCACTGTAAAACATCTAGCAACCATGTCTGTTTAACCTTACCTGAGACTCACTTCATGTTGTTAGTCATGTCCCTACCATTACCTGACCAATAATTTTGCCTCACTATCATCTCCAAGTAGTAACCCATTTGCATAAACAAATCTTGCTAATGCAAGCTGTCTTTAGATCAGACTTGTGGAGTGCATGGTAAGACTGTAAAATGCCTGTGAAGGCATTGCCACATTATCAGTGGTGAGCCAGATGCAGTGAACCTGCAGCTCCCAAGGCATTGCTTTCTGGGATCAGTCTGAGTTGTGTCTGGATACCACTTACTCCAGCAGAGCTGGGTCTCAGGAGAGCAAGAGGCCAGTGTGGACTTCAGACCAGTGCAAGTGGTATCTCTGCATCTCCCCAGTTAGTAACTTGCCTTCCCCTTCCCTCCTTTTTTCTTCATCTCCTTCACTCCTTTTCTTTCCCTCATTCAAGGTTTCTGTTTCTCCTCTTCAATAAACAGTTTCTCTTTTTTTTCTTTGTCCCTTTCTTTGCCCTCTGCTTCACCTACCTAATTTTTTTTTCCTCACATCCCTTGCCCTTGTCACAAAATCTGCCAAGATTTATCCTGTTGCTTTCAACTTCATATTACTTTGTGGCTTACTTCAAACCCTCTTCTTCCCTCCAAACATGCTCCTCTTCTTTATCTTGTTATACATTAGCTTACTTTTCACTATTGCTTTGCTATTTCTCTCATTTGCCTTTTCACGCCTGTCGTTCTTTCAAGAAATTTCAATTGTGCATGGCTCCTTTTCTTGGACCAGCCAGAAGTGTCCCCCCTCTGCTTCTCACAGCAAGTGATGATGCTTTGAAAACTCTATTTTCTACTTTCATCATTATCACCAGCCTCCTTTCATCCCTTCTAGAATTTACCTCGGGTCTATGTGCCACACAGCTTCCTAACTTTATCAGTTTCATTGGTGGCAGAACAACCTCTACTGGCACTTCTGTAGCCAAGTTCATACACAAAAGTACTCTGCAACCTTACTTGGCCCCTAATGACAGAAGCTCCAGGTAACATTGCAACTTGCTCAGGATCAGCAGCTTCATGTTTTCTTCTGGCCCACCATTACTACAATGTGTTTTAAGAGCTGTTGTGAGGAGACATAACAGGCTGTGTGAAGCCTAGCCAAAAAAAAAAAACCAAAAACCCCAAACCAATTTGAAGATGCTGCAAGGTAATTTCTTCCCTCCTGAGTGCACATAAATTGATTTTCTTGTTGCAGGGTTGAGTTCACATCTGAAATGGTGTTTTTTCTTCTAAAATATGCTCAGCCACCTTCCAAACTCACTTCTGTGAAAGCACTCACAGATTTCAGAGTGAATTTCACAGTGTGATGCCATGCTTATGTACTTTCTTTCAAATTTCTTCTCCTTGCTATGCATTGTGGAAAGTCTTGAGCGACAGATTCCTGCCCACTTGCACCAAGGTACTCCTGAATTCATATGCTTGCACCATTATCACTCGGCCAACTTCTCCTTTCCCACTCTGAGAGCCCTGCTCTGCCTGCCTGGAAGGCTTCTTCACCTCCAAGACCTCTCCTCTTACTCTGCTATTTTTTCTAGCTATGGACATTGGATATGTGAGATGTGGACATGCCTTGGTGTTGCTAACAGCACTGAAATGCCTTCTGTCTGGTTTGCTGCTCTGTTCCCAGTGATGCTGAACCATTGTTTGTTCTCTTGGGCACTGTGCATTATTAAGCTGATGTTTACCCAGAAATACCACAATGACACTTCTTTAGCAGTAACAGTTGGTTTGGAGGCCATCACTATTTTGACATAATTTCTGAAAGCAAAATGGAAAAAATTAAAAATACAAAGTAGAAATCAATGTACACTTTTCTGAATTTGCTAGCACTGAATTTTTCTGAAGTCATGAGAATCTGCTGCAATTCTCCACCCAAAGCTCTGGTTTTAACTACCTTGAAGAGTTACATATCCTCAGTAAATATTGTTTCCAGTAATTACTCTTTTATCCAAAATAATTTATAAAGCTATTGAACAATAATGATCCTATCATAGGTATCATGGGACTACACTGGGAAACTTTCTTCATGGTAAAAACTCTCCATAATTCCTCTGTTTCATGTTTTGTAACCATTCACGTGTGGGGAACCTCTTTCTGACTTCTGACTTCTTTACAAGAAGAACCTGTGAACATTCCTTTGGAATTTGTGGTACAATGTGTGATCTTGATTACTCTTGTCTACAAGGCCACTAGCTTTTTAGAGAAGGCCATTATTTTGCAACAACTCCATGAAAGGAGGTTGTAGTGAGGTGGGCACCAGTCTCTTCTCTTAGGTAACAAGTGACAGGACAAGAGGAAACAGCCTCAAGTTGCACCAGGAGAGGTTTAGATTAGATTTTAGGAAAAATATTTTCATGGGAAGTGTTGTGAAGCATTGAAACAGGCTTCCTAGGGAAGCAATGGAGTCACCATCTCTGGAAATGTTCAAAAAATGTGGATATGGCATTTGAGGACATGGTTTAATGCTGAACATGGTGGTGGTCCCAGGTTGATGGTTGGACTTGATGATTTTTAAAGGTCTTTTCCAAACTAAATATTTCCATAGTTCTAAAGGGCATAATATCCTTCAAGAAAACTCTTCTTCAATACATACTATATTTATCTGGTGTCTACTTTTGGTGGTTTTTGCTGTCTTTCTAGCTAATTAGTCCATTGGAACAGTCAGTAGCTTTTTATAGTCCCAAAGAAGTTGAAAGCTGTCACCTTCCAGTCCTGTGTCACCAATGACTATTGCTTCAACAGTTTCTTACTTGGCTTTCTCCTGGGTAAAAGCCTGTTGACTTGCTACTGTTCAATCTATCTCTGGTCCTGTGCCAAGATGAATATTTCTTAACATTGCCCCAACAGCAGAATTGTTACAATTATGCTTTTTCTGTTCTATTCTATTACAATTCAATTTTTTTGCCTAGTTATTCCCCATTCATCATTTATACATTTATTTCTCCATATTCCACGCAGTTCTTAATGCTATCTTTTCTTGCAGTTTGTCGTATAGGCATCAGACCTTTTCTCCAACACATTGTGGCTTTGAATTGGGACCCTAGACCCCCAAATGCCTGTTTCTCTTTCAAGCATGCCCTCATGCCTGAGTTTTATAGTTCTGTCATCTGTCCTGCTGTTGAAAACATTGACCAGCTATTTCCGGGATGAAATCTGTGAAATGTTGTTTAGGGTCTCTCAGCAGCAGCAAATTAATGGCATCACACTAACTATGGTACTTCAGACATGTTCAAAGTCACAGCTTTATCTTAACCCTGTTTCCCTTGTTTAGTAACGAAATATTAAAAACCTCACTTAAATCTATTTTTCCTCCTGCTTACACTAAGGCAGCCAGTTACACCATCAGACAGGACATTAGACTGGTTTGACGTCAATTATTGCAAAGATTCACATTGACTGATCTTCATAATCTCATTATTCCCTGGGGTTGGGGGCAGGGCAAACCAATGGACCACTTGAGTTTGTCACAATTTCTTTTCGGATCTCAAAGCTCCAACTTCCTTCTTTTGTACACTTCTTAAAACCAGGTATTGTTTTCACACTCATGCTCTCCCAGGGGCATCGCCCACCTCTGAGGAAGCCTTGGAGGTGGTGGCTTACAGCTCAGAGTCTGTAGCAGCTGGTACTCCCAGTGCTCCTGGGGAAATGTCATCAGCCTCTGCTGACTTAAATACCTCCAACTATCTAAATACTCCTTAAAATGCCCTTCCCTGATCTACACTGTGCTTGCAAGTCAGCTTTTCTTCTGAGACTGGGTCAGACATGAAATCTTCCAGCATGTTCTGCATTGCCTCATTAATTCTCCCCCTCCCTTCATCTGCTTCTCTTTCTTACTTGGCTGAGTCCTGGCACCATGCCTCCCTCCTCCCAGCTGGCAGGATGGACGTTCTGCTTCCTCCAACTCTTCCTTTCAACATATGTAACACAAAACTCAACAAACACCCATGCACTGGATGCAATTGCTGCAACATAGGGGCACTTCCACTTTTGCAATATCAGGTTCAGTCTCAAGACCTCACGTGGTGCAACTTTTCTGTGAGTTATCAATATGTGTATGTATGTTCCCTTTTTTTCTTTAGTCAGTGTTCATGTCCAGGCAAAGACCAAAAGAAGCGCAACTTTTAAAGTGTGTATGAATGTCTCCTGCTTATTTTGGATTCTGAGACCGACCTGTATTCAAGTAATAATGGATTAAAATGGGGTTCTCATTGAATTTTCTGTATCACTCAAAAAAAAGATGGTAGAGGAGCTCTGAATCTCACAGTTTCTCAGACTTCGTAATGTAAAGACCAAAAACAGTGCTATTTCCCCCTTTCTTTTCATATATTTAACAATATATATTATGATAGCAATGTATCACCTTTCTTCACAATCTTTAAACCTACTAATCATAAGGACACATGGTCCAAAATAATTACAAACAAATAAGGGCTTGACAAATGCAAAAAAAAAGTCATGATAAATTTTCCTCAGTTCTTAGAGTCTTGTTTACAGCTCATGGCTTTGCATGTCTCTCAATTTGAGTACAAATTAGTGGGTTTCTATCCTACATTATCTCTGGGTAATTAATGGGTTGCACAATGGATCATGTCTGGTGAAGTGCATGTCACCAGGTAAAAGCAGCTTCCTCCCATTTCAATTTTGCTCTTTTCTCCCTCAGATGCTGGGTGGTTTTTCTTCCCATTTAGCTGCCTCACTTTTTCTCCCCCTGGTAAGCTCTTCTCTGGGCTCTGGACAACTTCTCAGTCTTCACCTGGACCTGCTGCACCACCTATCCACCATCATCTCCTGCTTGCTGAGAAGCCTTCCCAATTCATTTGCAAGTCATAAAGCATTCTATGGAGGAACTTTCTGTGAACTCCCCACTCCAAACACTCTTTTTTTCCTTTGGAACACAGACTGGGAAGTTCTTTAGCACAGCAAGGCTCACATGTCTCTAGAAGCTGGACATTATCTCTGTCCAGCACCACTCTGTGATGAGGGGACACCACTACTCATGAGGGACTGTCCAGGCTCTCTTTGCCCCAGGAGTCATCCCACAAAATGATGAGGCACTGTTTGAGTCTGATGCCTCCTCTCTCCTCTGCTCCTTCTGGTATCTTCTATCATTACCCAATGTTTATCTTCCCTCCCCACCTCTGCCCATCCAGCCTCTTTTCTCCTCAGTCTCACCCAAAGCACAGGTGCTGTTGCAGATCCCAGCTCTCTTTGTCTCTGCCCTACTTTTTCCCGGCAGGAACCTTCTGTATGTTTGTGCCTACAACACCCAGTTCCTTTTTGCTTCTCCCCTATTGCCTAAACCACCATTCTCCTGTCTGGTTTTGGCCTTTAACAGGATGCTGATGTCCTATGAACCCCAGTCACTAACTGGTCATAAAATAGGGAGATCAAAGCCAAATATGTAGGCATTTAACAGGTATTTAATAAGATTTTTACACTTCTAACAAATTTCTATAGTACCAATACACCTTTGTCAATCCCATGTTCATCCTGCCAAGACTTTGTTCCCTGCAGGAACTTGTGCTGCCTCTACTGCCCTCTCCTGCCTTGCCCAGATGTAATTTGATGGGAAGACCAAGCAGAACGTGGGTGCTGGCATTCCCCTGCCCATCATGGCATGAGATGTGTGCAGCACAGCAGGTGCAGGATGGGAGGCACAGCACAAGCTGTCCACCCTGCTCACACAGGGATGGGGGGCCCAGAGCTGAGTGCCATGGCATGGCTGGCAGGCATGAGGGACTTGCATCACTTTCTTTACTTTCCAATTAAAAGTCCTGCTGGAAACTGGCTCAACAAGTTTCATATTCCCCGTTGCCTTCCATCAGTGGTAAGGAGGTCTGTGGATTGGCTGATCTGTGAGATTATAGGTGGGAAATGTATGTTGCAGAAGTAATTGCAAACTAAAATGCTGTGATGGGTAATGACCTCTCAAACATTTGTTTTGGTTGCTTCCAAAACCTCTTATTTCCAAGATGAAGAATGAAGAACACTGTGGGGTTTCTGGTGCACATTGTAAGTGTGGACCTGACATTCCTCTGGCACGTGTCCTGTGAAGTTGGGCATTTGGAAATGCTTGTTGGGACCTTTAGATGTCAGGGTTGGACTGTTTCTTCTGAAAATCAGACACTGTTAACTCTAAACCTGCAACCCTTTTTGCTGTGTTAGAGTGACCATTAGAGCAATAGGAAACATCATGCTTTAAAATTCAAAAAAGGTAACTGCCTTTTGCCTTGTGTCTGTAGCAGTAGTGATCAAAATCTAGGTTGGCTGATTTTCCTCCCCAGCTATCTTACACTTCAGCCACATCATTGCCTCCCAGCCCCAGCAAGCCTCAGACCTTGGGGCAGAGGCATCTCAAGATCCCTTGAAGCAGTGGGTACATCTGGGGCAATAACAATGACTTTGAAGAGCTTGCATCACCCCAGCTGCCATCAGGGGCCCAAGAGCTACTCTAGCGATGCACAGGGAGCACTGTAAGTAAATGACACTCTGCTCCAGTTGTTGCTTTTTCACAAAGCATCTCTGTGACCTTCATGAGACATGAAATGCCTTTTGGCATTGTAGCTGCTAGGAGATAAATATTAACATTGTGGGGGGGGGAAGGGTTGTTCATTATTCACTATATTTTACCTCAGGAATGATTGTTTAGTTTTAAGGAGCCTGTCATCCCAGTGAAAGCAGGAGGGACACTCACAGCCAGTTGAGATGAGCAATCTGTGCACAATGACTGGGCTGAATCTCCTGGCTGAGGCTGTCAACCACAAACACCCAGCAACAGCAGAAGCCACAGCAGCTTTCCATTGATTCACAGCCCAGACAGGCAGGGTAATGGGGTCCCGTGATGGAGCTGCCATTGATCCCTGAGCCAGCAGAGGACTCCTCAGGAACAGGACAGAAGAGATATTTATTGAGTAGAAAGAATGGGACTTCAAATTGGAGTAACTGGGTAACAGGAAAAAATGTTTTGCTGCCACAGAGCTGTGACAAGGGGAACAGGACTGGCAAAAAGAAGCAAAATACCCAAACCAAAGATCAAATGAACACAGTACTCTGCAGTGGATGGGGGACATTTTATGCTTGTCTATGGCAGGGAAATAAATTTTAGAGGAGAGAGAGGAACACCTGGAAGAAATAAAAGGAAGCACCCAGGGTTGCTTAGTGCAGAGGATGGGGATGAGTTGGCCACAAATCCTTGATGGCCATGCCTTGAATTATCCCTTGACAAGCGGAATAGGGACAAAGCCACCATGAAGCATTAGGTAAGACCTACAAGGGAAATGAAAATTAGAAATTGCAAGAACATGGCCTGCTTCATCCCTGTTCAAATACCAGCATTATTTCTGAACAGCCAAGAGTTTACTAGGGCACTTAAAGTCATGTAAATAGGTCAGCTTGTTGCCCGAATCTGCTTATCCCCAAAACACAAGAAATTACTTCCTGACAGCCAGTAGATGAGAAGCAGGCAGCAGTGAGACATATCAGAGTATCTCAGAAGGCTCCAGAAAGTGCATTTTGCATTTGCAAGTGTTTTGCTTTGTGATACCCAGGTCCAAGCAGTGCCACAGAAGCTGCTTCTTTTAATGGCAGTGGTGTTGCATGGCCCAAAGACTCCCCCAAACACTCATCTGCCTGTGCACTTATTCCTATAATTCCTCTGGGAAACACAGAGTAAATCCTGGAAAAAAAAATCCTACTCTTCCAGTTCTTCACTTCAGGGTGAGTCAATGCTACAGACCCATGTGCCCATTCCTGACCTGGTTGTCTGCTTCTCTGTGGCAGCAGCAGGATGAATTTCCCTCCCATACTATTGGCTTTTGGAATGTTCCCAGCCCAGAAAAGAACTGTCTCACAAGGCCTGGGGTTCCTCCACCACACACCAAAGGGACAGTGGGGCTCAGGTGCTGTCAACCATTACTGCAAGAAGAGTTTTGCCACTGTAAGTCTCTACAAGGATTTGAAATGTATGCTAATACGCAAAAAGCCTCATTAGCAGAGTTGATTTGAGTTAGTGTTTATTACAGAGAGAAGCTATTTTTTTTTTTTTTACTTTTAGTTAAAGATGACTTAGAACTGTTAAATGTTTAAAATGGTACTTTTGCTCAAGCTAGCACTTACATGGCCAAAAGCAATATTCTTGCCTTTAATGATTAAATAAAATATTGGCCAAAGACCTGAGAAGACCTTTCCTGACAGCCCGATGGGAGATGGTATGAAGCCAGAAACAATTTGCACCGTTTTTTTCTTTTCTCCCCCCCTCCAAAATAATTTGAAAATCTTTTCTTCTCGTGAGCATACTCTGGTCTGCAGGTGTAATGGCTGTGCCCCCAAGGCGCCATGGCAGCTGCTGTCTCCAAAGCCCCTGGTGTTGCCAGCCAGGGCTGGGCAGGTGGGACCTGAGCTGCCTGCTTGGGTGCTTTGCCAGACAGTCAAAAACAGAGGCGTCCTGCCTTATAAAAATCATTTTTGCCCTGTCTCTACTGTGAGCCCGAGCATCCCTACCCTCCCCACCCTCTGCCATGCCCAGCTTGACACCGGCCTTTGGTGGAAGGCTGCAAAAAACAGGTAAGCACCATTTCTCACATGTGACAGAAGGTAAAGCTGCAGGGATCCGGTGCCTCCCTCCTGACATCCTCTCCCTCCTGCCCGTGCCCACCTGTCTCAGCTCTCCCTTCTCCCGTTGTTTCCTGCAGCCGGCCGCAGCGGCAGCGACGGGAAGCCCACGGCGAGGCGCACAAGCAGGGCAGGTAAGCAGAGCCCTCAGGAGGCCGCCGCTGGCCCGGGCCTGCCCGCCACACGGCCGCGGCTGGGCGGGGCTGGGGAGGGGGCACTCAGACAAGACAGTGATTTGCAGAAGCAAACAAACTTCACAACTTTTGTGAAAGTTGTAAAGCTGGTATGTTTATTACACCGCTGGGGGAATCGTTCTCCTAAAATGACATACGTTCCTCTGGGAACTCCAGATCCCCTTTTATATCTCTGTCAAATACGTATGCATACAATTTCACAATACATTCATACATATTCATTTTACTGATTTTGCATGACACTTGCTGCTAATTTTTCTTTATCAGAAAGAGCTCTTGGGTCAGGTTGCCCTGCTCCGTCTTCCCCCCCTCTCCCCTTATCTCTTGTCTTTCGTCTGAAGCAGTCTCTCCAAGCACAGGCCCTTCGCAAGAACTGGCATTCAGATTAAACAGCAAGCTACAGATTTAACTCAAAGACGTACATTTCACCTAAATCAAAATGGATTTCTACTCTGGACAATTTCCACTCTGCCTCACCAGCTGTCTGTAGGTGTTAGCCATGCCATTAGCGAGGTCCAGCGGGCCCCAGAGGAAGCCCCCCTGCCTGACACCCTCACAAGGCTGGGGCGCGAGGCCACGGCCAGCTGCCACATCCCCTCAGGCTCCATGTGGCGCTGATGCGCAGTTTGTGCTGCCGTGCTCTGTCAGTGGGTGCCTTCCCTCCAAGAATCCCTTCTGGATTCCTTCCCTCCAAGAACCCTTCCATGGGCTCTCCATCATGCCACTTGTTCTTCCCACTGCCACTGGCAGGGAGAAAGCACCTTTCTGAGCACTGTCAAACCTGCTCTCTGAGGTTTGCTTTCTGAGCACTGTCACACCTGCTCTCTAAGGTTTGCTTTGCCCCTGGCCTCTGCCTTGGACAGGCATAAACCTTCCCTAATGTACACTCACAGCTCTTTCAGAGGCTGAACTAAACCTCAAGCAGAAGCAGGGGCCAGCTTTTAAAGTGCCTGAGGGATAATTCATGACTAAAACTCACTGATGGAAGTAGACAACTCAAACCTCTTAGCAATTATTGAACTTAGTCTAAGCATCTTTCTAAGATACTTTGAAGTCCGGATAAAGGATTTGTGAGAGGAGTCGCTGTCAACACCGCTGGCCTCTGTTAAGAGATTGTTGTATTGGCTTCTTGTACAACTTTCAACAAGTTTTTGAGAAGTCCAGCTTGGCTAAGCAGTCTCCTTTACGAGAAACTTTATCTCAGGAACTTTTCCCTCATCAAGTTTCTTTGTCAGCCTGTTTTCCTTTAATTTACTTCTTACTTGTTTTGCGTATGTTCAGATGAGTGCCTCTCTGAGTGTGCCACCTTTTCTAAAATCAAGAGCTAGCAAAACCCTTCCTCCTTTTTTTGAGCCCTCCTGCCACCCAGGTGGCTGGTTCTGAGGGCAGCAAAGGCTTCCCCTACAAAAGAGCAACCAAGGAGCTGCTGCCATCACCATCCCAGCCACAGCACTGGGGCACTGAACAGCAGTTTGCATTTTGGATGTGGAAGGGAACCAGAGCCTCCTCTGTCCAGCATTCGGTGCAGCTTCAATAGCTTCTGGAATTACCCTCCCAGGCTCTTTAATGCTCAGAGACCTCCCAGGCCTGTAATGCTGCTTTTTATCCTTGATGGAAATCTGGGGCAGAAGCTAATAATTTTATCCCAAGTTAGGGAATGGCCTGCCTCCTGGCCTGCTTCCCAGACTGTCTCCATTTTGTTCCTGGGCAACAGCCAGTAGCTTATTTGATATATTGTTTCCCTAATTCCTGGCCTCACACTCCATCATAACTCAATGTCAGTAATGCCTCCTCCTCTCCACTTATCCACACGTATTGTTCCTCCAGCCCACACATTTTAATGACTGTCTCCAAACTGCTGTATGCAGAGAGAATTTTACAGGGACAAAAAGCCACTGAACAAATGTTTTCTCAGTGCTAAAATTGTCACAGGTGCCTAAACTGCATGCTGAGTGCAGGAATCAGTTTTTAATGACATTCTGCCAACCACTGCCACAATCACAGGCTCATGCTCTAAGGGGTGGATGTTCTGAGGAGTAAATGGAGTGAAACGAGCGCGTGCTTCTCACAGGCACTGCCCAGGGCTCATAGCTGTGCTTCTCTCCTCCTGGTAGCCCAATCTTAAAACGAAGCCCTGACATCACCAAATCTCCCCTGACGAAGTCAGAACAGCTGCTGCGAATAGATGACCATGACTTCAGCATGAGACCAGGTTTTGGAGGTATGAAACATGCACATTTGTCACTGTTCCTGTTTTACGCTGTCACTTCTTTATTCTGTAACATTTACAGCAGTGAGGAAGCAGATTGGCTCTTCTGTCTCTAATTTCTATTCTTTTGGGTTGTGAATTCATGGCACTCTCAGGGCAATGGAGGTTCAGTGAAATAGCCTTCTGGATGAGCGAAAAAAGCATAGTCAAAGGCATGGAAATGTGATTAACGGGCAATGTATTATTCCTGTTGCTCAGTGATACTTTCCTCTGATAAAAATCTGCGAACACATCTTATGTTTATACCTGGATGGTGTGGGAAATTCTAAGTTTTTGTCTTAGTATGGCCATACATGTGCATAAACAAATGATGTACCACATTTACCTCATTTATAACCCAAAATAAAATATTTTGACTGTGTTAATGCTTGCTCACAGTTTTGTGGCTGTGTGCTAGAGCAACCGAAGCTTTCAGGGAAATGGATGGAGAACACGCTTTCTTTCAGACCATCGGATTAGAGAATGTTGTAATTTATCTACCCTTTCTGGCTGACAGATGGTCATTCAAATCCAGGATACCATTATATACTCTGATGAAAGAAGATTTTATCGCTAAATGCTCAATATGCCAAATACCAGCATGTTCAATTAATTTAAAAACATTTCAGTTTCACAGCAGTTCACAAATGTGAGCATTATTTTATTTGACAGCTCTCCTGGACTGTAATTGCCAGAGGTATGTGAGAGACTAGTCAAAGCCTGGAGGAGGGAAAAAAGTTCAGAATCCCTATTACATGGGGTCACATCTGGACCCTTCCCCTCAGGAGCCTCAGGCTCACTGGCACATGCCTGTGTCCTGCCATGTATCCCCTCCTGTCACCCTTTCTTTTCCACAGCTGAGCACTGAGTTTTGTGAAAGTCAAATGCACACAGTAGATTTCATGGATGTTGTTAGCCTGCAAGGGGAGCAAAAGTGAGGGAAAATCTCCCACATTCCCTTAGTTGTGCCACCACGGGTCTCTGTGAATGGATCCTCTTCCAGTAATCTGTCTCGCCAGTCCTGGGCCTAAGCACTAGAGCTAAAAACAATTAAAGTTGCTTTTAAATCTTGAAGGAACACATGTAGGATAACACAATAAAAAGAGAAAATTATTCATGGGTCAGTCTTATTACTGACTTTAATTGTTATTAGGAGATTTTTGTTGTGAATTCCAATCATTTATACTTTATGTTGGCTTACTGTTGTTTCTATTTAAGACTGAGAATCTATTTCTCTCTGTAAGATTGTAAAGTCAGAGGATTGCTTTGTCTCACTAGGTTTGTACTTTGTCAACTCCTATGTTTTTTCCCTAGGCCCTGCAATTCCTGTTGGGGTGGATGTCCAAGTTGAAAGTCTGGACAGCATTTCTGAGGTGGACATGGTAAGAGTCACAGATGGGACCTCTGGA
Source organism: Geospiza fortis (assembly GCF_000277835.1). Taxonomy (NCBI): domain Eukaryota; kingdom Metazoa; phylum Chordata; class Aves; order Passeriformes; family Thraupidae; genus Geospiza; species Geospiza fortis. The sequence continues at coordinate 6,742,389 of NW_005054328.1, read as the reverse complement.
GACCAAAACTCTGCAGGCTACATGGGTTTGTGTCCATGGGGTTTGAATATTGCCGAGGACAAACACTCCACAGCCTCCAAAGGTAGATTCACATTCAATCTGAATCTGCCAGCAATTACTTCTATTGACCTCATGCTACCATTTCATGGTCCTTGAAGCAGAAGGAAGAAATCTGTCATTTTCTTTTCTCTAGGACAGAATGATAAAACATTGCAAGACTGTCTCAAAGGATTTGGGTTTCTACATTTTCTTAAATAGTGATAACACACTTAAAAGCTCTGAGGAGACCAATGAATGTGTTTGCTTTAAGGCACTTATATGCTGCAGACATAGCCATTTTGGACAAGTTCTGAGGTAGTCAGGGGCCAGAGAGTTCCCAAGGAAAAGGGGGAATGGCTTTAAACTGAAAGAGGGTAGGTTTTGATCAGCTATAAGGAAGAAATCCTTTACTCAGAGTGTGGCGAGGCGCTGAAACAGACTGCCCAGAGAAGTTGTGGATGCCCCATCCCATTCAAGATCAGGCTGGAGGGGGCTTTGAACAATTTGGTTTTGTGGAAGATAGCTGGCCAATGGCAGAGGGATTGGAACAAGATGGTCTTTAAGGTCACTTTTCCAATCCAAACATTCTATGACCCACAGAGTCTCTCAGTAATTCAGGTTTTGCTTTGGAAGAGAAAAGAATCACTCCCCAATGCAGAATATATTTGAAAATGTTTTGACTTTTCAACAAAACTATCAAACAGCTCTGAAGGTTTCACAGGAAGGCCCAGATTCTCTCTGCTCCTAATTAACAGACAGAGGGATAAAGAGCCTGCATTGGACCTCCTCCCATGCCTGAGCCAGGCACAGCTGGTGGTTGGCAGAGACACTGGTGACATGTCAGGCTCCTCTCACTGCAGCTATTTCAGCTCTTGTGTGAGCTGGGATATCTGCAGTCATCTGACTTCAGGAGTGAGCATTTTCCTCAGAACTAGGGACCCTTCCAGCTGACTCCCTGACTCCAGTGCTCTTGGCACCCTGACAGCTAGCCATGAGTATCCTGAGCTTTCACCTGTTCTGGTTCAGGAGAGAGCTTGTGAAGGTGGCCAGAGGGCCCCTAGAAAGTTTTGGGTCTTAAAAGCAGAGTGGAAGAGGTAACATTGAGGACTTAGAAGTTAAAGAAAAAACCCAGACCCCAAAACAAACCCCAAACCAAACAAAATCCAAGCAACAAGCTCGTTCTTTTTTTTTTAATCAAACATTATGATTTTGAATTAGTTCCCATGGCTTTTGAATACTGCCCCTGTTCCTCCTCTAATGTCATGTTGCAACATTCTTCAATATGGGAAAACCACTAGATGGCCTTGGATTAAAAAAAAAATTCAGGGTCGATTTTGACTGTTAGCAAAATAATAATGGAGATGATTTTACATTTTTAGGGTCAATACTTTTTAACTCATGCAGCTTTTTAGAAAAATGCCATGGTGCTTAGCAAGATCATTACTTGCTTTTTAAATGAAGACACATCAGTGACAGAGTTATTCATTCTGTACTGAGTTTAAGCCTGAGAAGTGAGTTGTGGCTGAACCCAGTAAATCTCTGACCTGATGAATAAACAAGCTGCAGCAGGTGATGCCCCTTGCAGCCAGGGAGTGCATGTGCCCTCAGGAAAGGTGTTTTACACTTCATGGTTTGCCCCAGGGAGGAGCAATCCCTACTGTGCTGATAAGGTGTCAGTAGTGACAGAAGCCTTTTTGCTGCAGGACTTCACCATGACGCTTTACCTGAGGCACTACTGGAAAGATGAGAGGCTGTCCTTCCCCAGCACCAACAACCAAAGCATGACCTTTGATGGCAGACTGGTGAAGAAGATCTGGGTCCCCGACATGTTCTTCGTGCACTCCAAGCGTTCCTTCATCCACGACACCACCACAGACAATGTCATGCTGCGGGTCCAGCCAGATGGGAAGGTACTTTATAGCCTCAGGTAAAACTGCATTCCCTCAATGCAAGCTATTAGTGGAAAGAGAAAGTGCTTTAATTGATTCCTGTATTATGTTTTTGCATGACTTCATACAAAAAAAAAGGCATAAAAAGAATGAATATGCTGGCTATCCAGAGACATCTAAATGCCTGTATGAGTACATTTAAGTGCCTGTTGCAGAAAGCCAGTTTCTGTGCCAGCATTGTTGGTTCCATCACTGTCTCTTCATTTTGTGAGCATGGCTAGTCCCTGTCCCCGCTGGGAAGCTGCAGTCAGACGTGGCAGTCCCTCAGAGCAGCTCAGCCAGAGCTAGCAGGCTGCAATCCCCACGGGGCACTGCTGAAGTGGCAGGGCACATTCTAAATGAAAGGGCAGTGTCTGGTAATAAAGAGAAGTCCAGGGCAGCTATAGTTATCCACTTCACTACACAGCAAAGTCTCTGGGCTTAGCAAAATCTGCAGTTTCTGTTCTTGAAAGCAGTATTGAAGAAGTATGAATTATACTGAGTGCCACTTTATAATAAGCAAAAAACCAGAGGAAACCTCCTTCAGCACATGAAGTGAGAAGCTTCAGAGCAAGGGTATATAGCTCTTGGTGACTCCTGTGTGTTGTTAGAGCAACCCAAACACTTGGTTGGGCTCTTCCTGCTTTTTGCTCATTTTCATGTGAAATCCATGGAAGCTCTTTGCAGGAGACATTTTTGGTAAACATTGCTTTGTCCTCTGGCTTGAGGGGTGGTCCCAGCCCTGGCTTTCTCCCTTATTTTCCAAATAGTTCATCAGTTGACATAAGTCTGAATGTTATTAAACTGGAATTTTTAAATTTCTGATAAGTAACACTTTCATGCTTGGAGATGCTAAGTGAGGAGCATCTGTGTCATGCTTTAACCCCAGATGGCAACTAAGCCCCGTGTAGCTGCTGGCTCACTCCATCCTGGTGGGAGGGAGAAATGGAACAGTAAAAGACAAAAAACCTCGTGGGCTGAGATAAAGGCAGATAATTAGGTAAAGCAAAAGCCCCATGCACAGGCAAAGCAAATTGAGAAATTGATTCAGCACTTCCCAAGGGCAGGCAGGTGTTCAGCCAGCCCCAGAAAAGCAGGGCTCCATCACACGTAATGGCCACTTGGGAACACAAATGCCTTTATTCCAAACTTCCACCCCTTCCTTCTTCCCCCACTTCATATACTAAGCATGACGACATAAGCTGTGGAATGTCCTTTTGGTCAGCTGGGATCAGCTGTCCCCTCCAAACTTCCTGTGCACCCTCAGCCTCTTCCCCGTTAGGGTGGTGTGAGATGCAGAAAAGGCCTTGGTGCTGTGGAAGCCCTGCTCAGCATTGATAAAAATATCCTTGTGTTATTAACACTGTTTTCTTGACAAATCCAAGATGTATTCCCACACTAGCTACTGTGAAAAGAAAATCAACTCTATCCCAGACCATCAATTTAGCAATCTCTAAAGAAATATAAAATCTGTTCTTCTGTTTTACTTGGCTGCAGCTCCATCCAGTTAGAAAACAAGTACTGCCAAAGGACCCATAAAAACCTATTTGAAAGGAAATTTCTGTACAATATTCTATGCAAGAATGTCAACATCACCTCCACAGCAATGAAATAACAAAATACCTGATAAATAAACAAAGCATCAGATGATAGATAATATATTCTGAAGGACAAAAAGAAGGAAAACCTGGCTGATAGGAGGTCAGTATCAGCAAGACTCATAGATTTAACTAGTGAGAAAGTTGCAGAATACACTGGTTGTGAAGGCTGTGGAGGTCTTTAGGGAATGTTGGTAGCAGCAGAGGTGAAGCTGAGCCTGCCACAAGGTGAGGCAGTAACTTCTCAGCCTGCCAAGGTGTTTTATGATTCTACAAAAAAAAAGTCAAGCAAAGAAATTCTTGATTCCCTAGGGGACATCAGTTTGACAAGAATTCTTTTGTTCTTTGATATTTTTATCTTACAGTTCATTTGAATTCATAGCCTAAATATTACCTTCTCTTTATCAAAGCTTTTTCTTCACTCAGCAGATTAGACAAGGTTCAGGTATTCTTTAGGCCTTTGCAAAGTTTGGTCAGGCCCTGAGTACAATAAAAAGGGACAAGAATATAACATATTTTTCAGCTATAGCATGCATGCCTACACACTCATCTAGCTGCCAATCACCTGCAGTGCAAGCATTTATGGTTATCTAAAGAAGATGGGAACATGAGGACATCAAACTCAGATCCTGCACAGCCTTGTGCTTAAACAATTGCCCAGTACAAAGTGGTGGTGAAAGACTTCAAGAGCAAATTGGCTGAGTTTCAGTGTTTTATTCAGCAGCGAGTGCAGGTTGCAATGCTTCGTGAATGCTGGGGAAGGACAAAGGCTCCCTGACAGGTCACTGCTGCCTCTCTGCCTTGCTGAATGCCTTTGTCTGCAGATTGTATTTTTCCTTGGTGTCTGCCTTTTTAGGGTTCTTTGCCAGACATTGTTTTCCCATCTTGGAAACCACCACAGACCTCACTGGCACCTAAACTTCCAGCTGAGCCAAGCGCTTTCACTCAAAGGCTAAATCCAGACAGGAAAGCAACATCAGACAGAACCCACTCGTGTTGAAGGACTACTAATATAAGGGATTGCATTGTGTTTTTATCACTGTATGATGTCTCTCTACCACTGACCCTTCCATAACTTATTAATTCTTTCCCCAATATAATTTATACTTTTATTTTCATTTACTTCTCTGGAGTCCAAACCAGTTGAATCGAGATTTATGGTTGCCTCTGGTTCAAAAACCAAATTATGCTATTAAAAATGTAATAATCAGACCATAGCAAAGCCGGAGATTTTGACGGATGGACCAGAGAATTTCGGTGGTCATTTGCATTCCAGCTCCAGCCCTGTGCCCTCTGGTGGCTGATTCCCATGTGTGATCACCGAGTTTCCACTGAGCAGCTGGAAATTCATGGTGTGCAAGGAAATTGCCTGCATCTGTCATGGGTTACAACTACGATGGCTTGGATAAATGCAAATTATTTTATCGTACAAAGCCTATGTTTAAAGAACAGATGTCTGCAGAGATGTGTTTGCTGATTGTCAGGGGGGAAGTGTCCTTTTTGCCCTTTCTCATTTTCTTCTCCAATATTTCTGTCATCAAGTTGCAATTTGTAATGGCCTAACTTTCTAGTCACCTTTTTTAACAGTAGCTTGCTGAGAGGAAGAAATTACTTTAACTAAAGTGGAATGGCTTTAGCTGAATGGAAGGAATTTATTTTCAGTTGAATGGTACTGGCTGTTGTTGTTTAATAAAAGACCAAACTCACAGCTTTACTATTTTACAGTCCCATAAGAAGACAAGTTTTTAATTGAGTGATTTTTATTATTCCTAGAGTTACAGTAACAGCAATGTGCAACATGGATTTTAGTCGCTTTCCCCTGGACACGCAGACATGTTCCCTGGAGATTGAAAGCTGTAAGTAAAGTGGAGGTACTGGGGAGCCAAGGGCACCCCATGGGCACCCAAACTGTTTTATACCAATAATTATTATATCAATAATTAATTATACCAATAATTAAACTGCTGCTACATTCATGGAAGCTCTAACCAAAGTCATCAGACTTCAACGCTGAGAAAAGCTCCCTGCCTGTATTTTTTCACTAGAATTAGATGGTGTTTGCAACAAGTGTTTTTAAAAACCAGCTGTGAGCACTCTCTTGCCAGCGACCCTGAATGCCCAGTGGGGCCCAGGCTGCCCCACTGCCACCCCACCCCCAAAGCCCCTGGGCCACTTGCCCGCAGGTCAACAGTCTCCAACAGCACCTGTTTGCCCAGGTGCCCTCAAACAGATGGATAAATGGCCATACGTCCTTCACGGGCAACATCTGCTCATCCATGGTGTGGAAACCACGATGGGGTAGTGACATTAGTTGCCTATTTGAGATAAAGCCAGCTTATGCCTTTTGTCCCATGTATGATGCACATATGAATTGCCCAGGTTTCACATAGCAACATTTTGAAATTTTGGTTTTTTTGAGTTATTTTCTTCTCCTTCTTAAGCTTGCCATAAGAAATTACAATCTTAATTCTGTTTTAATACATTTATATGCAATTTTTTTCTCCCTGTGTGAAAAGACCCGCTACTAAACCCATCTGAAAGGATTAACATTACTGTTAGTTCCCCATGTATTAGAAAACAAAGTAATGTTCATGTGTATATCATAGGCAGAAATCTTTTTCTCCAAGAGTTTTTCCTCCTGCATGCCTCAGACCATTGTTTGTTCAGATTGTTCCTCTGATTGTTCCTCTCATCACCCCAAGCAGGTTCTTTCTGCTAAGGCTCCCTTTCTTTGCTTCTATTTTAGGATGTTTACAGGAAAGAATTGTTCGAGTTCTGATACAGTGGATTACTTGATACACATATTATGTGTGTGAAACTATGATTAGAGAAACAGGAGGGTTAACAAAATGTACCAGGCATCAGGCCTGAGGGCTGTGACCGTGAGCTAGTCCACTCCTTGCCACAGCCATACCCACCACCTAGGTGGGTGGCATTTGGGAATTTGACCTTTTCAGCTGGGAGCTCTGTGGGTAAGCACTGGACTGTGGGAGTGATAGCAACTGTCTTAGTGCACTATCCTGAATTTGCTCTGCTTCCCTAGATGCCTACACTGAAGATGACCTTATGCTCTACTGGAAGAATGGGAATGATTCCCTAAAGACAGATGAGAGGATATCACTGTCCCAGTTCCTGATTCAGGAGTTTCACACCACCACAAAGCTTGCCTTTTACAGCAGCACAGGTGGGCAACCAGAGCACCTTCCAGAGCTGGGGGAAGAAAGGTGAAAACTGTCCCTCTTGCCCTTGGCCATGGAGGATTGTCCACTGGGGGTTCTCTCTGTATCCCATCAGACCTGCCACTCTTCTATACCAAGTTGGCTGTCCCTGCCACACACTTCCACCTTAATGGTCATGTAGACTGGAAAGACAATCCCTCTTCAAGGTCACACCAAGTCTTCACTTGAATTAAACTCTCTGATTGATAGGCTTTATTTTCTGGAATTTGTCAGCCCAAGAGATGGTTTGACTTTGATAGTTGGTTCAGTAAGGAGTTTTTCTGTAAATTGCAATCATCTGCAGCCATTAACTATGTTTTCAGAAAAGAAAAGTAGTCACTTTTCCCCTGGTGCAGCATCACCCTATCTGAAAGCAGTCTGTTGTTGGTGTAACTCCTCTTTTTCACTCCCTCTGTTTCACAGGGTGGTACAATCGCCTCTATATAAACTTCACGTTACGCCGACACATCTTCTTCTTCCTGCTCCAAACCTACTTCCCTGCCACTCTCATGGTCATGCTGTCCTGGGTGTCCTTCTGGATCGACCGACGAGCAGTTCCTGCCAGAGTCCCGTTAGGTAAAAACAATCTTGTAGTCAGCAGACCTAAGAGACAAAGCCTTGACCACCAGGGTGAAATCCCTGGTGCCATGCTCTGCCCCTGTGTTGCCTGGAGGCACAGAAATCAGCTATGCCCCAGGGACAGGGCATGTGTCCCCCCATGGAGCAAACTCTCCTTGTGCCAAGAGAATTGCTTCCCCTGTTTGCACGAGATGCACCTGGAATGAATCAGAGAGCAAACATCCCACTCTGCTTTTATTGCACCAAACAGAGACAGGGCACGTGTACAGCCAAGGTGTCAGTATCCTTCCGAGACTTCAGTGAGCGAGAAGGTGAAAATCAGTATCAGTAGCCCGGACAAAATTTCAGTTGATATTGAGTTTTGCTAGAGGAGGGAGGGTGGAGGTAACAGCTGAACTGTGCCGTGCTGTTTAACTTTTTAAATGGGTTTGCACTGCAGTGTGAGGGATTCAGCTTCCCTTTTTGCAGCATCTTTTTGAGAGATGAAGCCATATGTTACAGGAGTCACCATAGGAGCAGAACTGTGATATGGACATAAATCTTCTTCTAAAGTGGCTGCTTTGCCCTCAGCAAAGTGCTGTTTGTTTTTTTGCAGATTCTGAGCTCAGGCTTTCTTCCTCTTATTCTAGGCAACATGTCTCAGGATTTTATTTATTCTTAAAATCATATTCCTCAGTGGAGAGAATACAGAGAGACAAAATAGAGATGGCAATAGAGCAGTTTTTCAAGTCTGAATTTAGCACTCATTGCCTCAAGACATCACTAAAAGAAGCATAAGGGTATGGGCCATGGGTTTTTAGAAGATGTAGGTGCTGCCTTAGCAGTATTTTTGGCACCTAAATACTCCTGTGAATTCAGTCCTTTGTGCTTACATACATAATTTGAACTTCCAAAGTAATCACTAATGTGACATAATTAGCCCCTGAAATGAGAGGGCCATGGAGAGGCTCTCCCACAGCCAGGGTAATGCTGAGCTACAGGGGCTCCTGCCCTTGCTCTCTGCTCATTGTGCTTGCCCAGGGTGTAATGTGTAACATCACTGCCTTATGGGGCACCATTATTCCCTGATTTTGCTCCAGTGAAGGCACAGACCAAGTGTGAGAGTCGGCTGGGGACTCTATGACATCTCGTGAAGCAGGACTTCTCAGGAGAAATCCAGCATACAGGAAACACAGGGGAAACAAGTAAAAGCAGCAGCTTTACTTGTGTCCATGCTGTGGGGGGGTTAAACTAGAAGCTGAGATACTCAGAATCATAGAATCATAGAATATCTTGAGTTGGAAGGGACCCATAAGGATCATTGAGTTCAAATCCACGTGCTTGTACCCCTCCAGGGACTGTCCTGAACCTAGAATGGGGTGCAGCCAGCACAGGGTCAAAGTGCTGCTGCCTGGCCGTGGGATGGGAGGCTGGGGGAGTGGTGAGGAGCCAGACTAGCAACACCCTGAGACCAGAATTAGAGCTGTGCTCACCAAATAGACAAGAAAACTGAACAAGATATATTTGTCCAATTACAAATCAGGGCTGCCTGGACCCTCCTCAGGCAGTGAAAGTCATTACCCAAAAGTAAAAAAAAATATTGCAAGGTAAATTCAGATATTAGGAAATTGTAACAACTGCTGTATTTGTGATGAAGAGTCTGGCTTGAAAGCATCTTATGGTCTCTTCTGCTGGTGATATTCCCAGGAATAACCACCGTACTGACCATGTCCACGATCATCACTGGGGTGAATGCCTCCATGCCTCGTGTTTCCTACATCAAAGCAGTGGACATTTACCTGTGGGTCAGTTTTGTGTTTGTCTTCCTCTCGGTGCTGGAATACGCAGCTGTGAATTACCTGACAACGGTGCAAGAGCGGAAGGAGAGGAAACTGCGGGACAAGGTGAGGTTTTCTATCTCCAATGTCATTTTATTGCCCCTGGGAAAAGGTGTGGCAAAAGTCTGGGAATGTTCAAAGCTTTGCAACTGCAGCTCTCAGCTGGCTGGGGAAAATGCAGTGTGTGCAAAAAGACACCAGCAGTGAGGCATTGTGGGCTATAAAGATTTTGCACACACAACCCACACCCAAGCTCCCTGCTCTTTCTTTGGAGTCTGTGTGGGCTAACTAAGGTATAGTCCTCCACTGCCTGTATAGATGGGATGGGTCTTAGGATTTTACCTTTAAATATTTTTTTAATACTGTAGATTAAAACCTGTGGGTAGAATCAGTTGGATTCTGTGGTTTGGGTTTCAGATGACGTGACAGATATCCCCCACTTTTGTCTGTGCACAGTCTAAACTTATACACAGTGGTCCCAATTTTCCCACTTGTTACATTAAATTTAAACTAAAATTTCAGCCTAAGGGAGTTTCCCTCCTGCCCCAAATGGGGCAGGCTTCATTCCTTCTTGTGATTTCCCTGTGTCTTCCTCTGATTTTCTCAGCTACAAGGCACAGTTCCAACCTTTATTTGCACCCTGGTACCTGTGCCTAAACCGAAGGAGCTTTTCCACAGACAGCCCTGCTCCCTCCCTGACTGTACCTGTGCCTCACAGACATGGAAGTGGAGATGGAAAAAGCTCCTGCCCAGCTCCACCGTTTTGTTCTCCATTTTGCATCTCAGCAGCCTGAATCCCCCAGGCCTTTCCCCACCTCTATGGGATGGGAGGAGGAAAGGGGTGTCTGTGAGTGTGTGGACACAGCTCAAGCCCTTGCTGCCCCCATCTGTGCCCACAGCCTGCCTGTGCATGCAGCCTACCTCAACCCCGGGCCATGATGGTGGACGGCAGCTACAACGATGGGGACGTGAACGAGCTGGGGCACTTCATGTCCGAGGATGGGGACAAGCAGGAGCGGATGATGGTGCAGCTGGCACTGGGCTCAGAGAGGGGCTCGGCCAGGAGGAAAAACCAGAGATACGTCAGCATGCGCATCGACACCCATGCCATCGACAAGTACTCCAGGATAATATTCCCTGGGGCATACATTCTATTTAATTTGATATACTGGTCCATTTTTTCATAAAGATTCATAACTTTAGTCACAGAACATTGTGACATGAAATGAAAGTACAATCTCATAGGCTAAGAGAAAGAAAATAGGGAATAGTTTTATTTGGAAGGAAAATTGAATTTTTCCAGGATTTAATTTTTTTTTTTATTAGAGGCAATTCACATGTGGCATAAATAATTGTGGAAGTTTCATGTGTCAGCAAAATATAGGATACACAATCTAAAATTTTATACTTATTTAAAGTTGTGCTATGTTCCTTCTTGTGCCTCACAGGCCACTGTAAACTATTTTAACAAGTGACTATAATTGCCAGTTGCTTATATATGGTGCATCCTCCATTTTGTGCCCCCGAAATCCTAATTCTCTGAGTACCTGAGTGCATGCATCTCTCAGCTCAGCAGACTGACCACATTCAATACCTATAAATACAAGAGTATGCAAATACTTGCATGTTTGCAGGATGAGGTCAGAAATGGTAATTACAAACACAAAATATCCAGTACTGGGAAACGCTTTGCCAAGGTTATTGATGGCTACAACTTTCACAGCTTAATGCATGACTCAATAGCAGTACTGCACTGACAGGTCCACATAGCTATACTTCAGACTTGTGCTTTGTCTTAGTAGTATTTAAAACATGGGAATATTTCCAAACTATCTTCACTAAGAATTTTAAAATATGACTTGCAATGTACATTTAACAAGGAATGAACAAAAGCCAGACTTCCTGTAATACTTAACCAAATCCTCTGGGAAACACAGGAGCTCTCCTTGGATCTGCTTATTTGGGTCACTAGTAGCTTTGCTCTTGAGTTTCCTGGGAATGGGTTTCTCTGCAAAATGATCCAGGGAAGACAATCTGTTGTCTATGAAAAAAAAACCCAAACTACTTCAGGAGAAGTCTCTTTCCTTTGATATAGTCTGGGTATTGCCAGCCTGTATAAGCCTGAAAACCTATTGCAGCCTGCAATGCCAGCAGTAGTTGTAACTCGCTATCAGGAAAATCCAGGTTCATCTGTTTGTAGTAAAAGCATAACAGAAAGGTGCTCAACAGCTGACAAAGCAGTAGTAAGGACTTTACAAGAGATACCATGCCAAAACCTTTGGAATAAAGTAAGAAAACAGCTTCCACCATAAGACAGCAGCTCCACTGCAGACACAGGTACAACTGACAGAATCTGCTTTAATGCTGCATGGTCCCCCAGCATCCTGCAGCCCACCATGCCCTTAGAGAAGGCTCAGCACCTTTCAGGGCAGAGCAAGGGGACACAGCTGGAGCTGGGGGCAGTTGGCACTGACTTAAGTCCCAGCTGTCCAACACAGTGTCTGCGGAGCAGCCTGTCAGTGTGAATATACTCTATATGGAAAAGGCAGAATCTGTAATACAGTAGTGATAAAATAGTTCAGAAAAACAAGAATCAGTTGAATGGAATCAGGGGCCTTTACAACACCAGCAGCACCAAAGGTGTCTCAGAATTGTGATCATTCAGTTTTTCTGCTGCTATGTGATTATACACCTGTGTTCACAAAGCTACCTGAGGGTTTGCATTCACAGGACTTCAAACACCACATGCTTTTGCACACAATTGCAGAGTTCATTACTGCCTGCACAGCAGATACTCTCGTGTTTTACAGGTGGAGCTGCTCTGAGCATCAGACCAAAGCAGTTGTGACTCCAAAAGGAGAGTGAATCTTCTTACATGACACCTGCCCTGGTCTGCCTGTTCTGTCACTCCACCATCAGATGTGTGACACAGTCATTGCAGTTGTTTGAACACTGCTGGTTGTTGTTTTTATTTCTTATGTAAATAAATGTTACATAAACATACTCAGCATTTCTTACAACTGCTAAAATTGTGACCTGAAAAACTCCCTACACTCATCTCACACAGCCTACACTCCATAGGTAAGGCAGTAAAATCACAAAAGCTAAAAGTTATTGAAAACCACACCCACCCATAAGATAGTTCTGCTACTTATTTCTACAGAGATTTTTTTTTACATGCACATGTACTATCATACTTTGTTTTATCAAGTCCCCTTCATAGAATATTAGTCTCCTCTAAGTTTTTACAAGAGATTTAAAAAATGCCTTTTTTTTAACCTGTAAACATTTCAGTCAAATTAAAGTAGAAAGGTCACTCTGGTAAAAGCAGATAAAAGGTTGATTTCCAGGTTTACCCACCCTACATTATTCTTTATTCCTTATTCTGATGACAACTTTCCCCACAAATAGATTTCTTGGGAAACTTGCACAGGAATGTATTTAGATTCTCAGTATTGCAAGAACCCCTTTACTTCTACAACATAAGAATAGCATGAACAAGAGTGCCAGATTTTATAGTAAGCTCTTCAGCTCCATAAGAAGCTTAATGTTCTGTAGTTTTCTGCAGCATGGTACATTCCTTTATAGACTCATTAATCTCATACCACATACATTATTTGGCATCTGATCAGTATATTAAAGGAGATTTTGAAGATACAAATGGGAGCTGGACTTTTGAATTCCCTGGCTTTCAGTGGGAACCTAGTTTCCAACTTCCCATGTGATTTTTCAAAGTTTCCCTTCCAGCACAACCCCCTAAACTGATTTCCCAACCTCAGTGTTTGGATTTACACTATGAATTTACTTGTGTTTAATTTGGGAAACTCTAGTGCCTTTTCGGTCTTATATAAATGTGTATATACATGTACTCTATAACTACAGGATATGTCAGATACAGTCAGTGTTTGCTATCAGCAACTGTACTCATTAAACATATTTACATATGCACTTTTATGGCTTTTAACCTTTCACTGTATAGGTTTTGTATCCAGTCATTAACACTCTGCTCCTTTCCACTTCTACAATAAATCAAAGAGGTTTGTTTGCTTTTGTTTATTTCTAGAAACACTGAAAATCACAATAAAACTTCACATTTGTACAGCATCATGTGTTTTCTACCTTCAAAAGCATGATCTCCATGAGTTTATACATGGAGAACTCAGGACCTGATCCAGATGAATACCAAATGCATGCTTAAATCTGATTATGCTGGTAGGGCTGGAGAGTCCCAGAGTTTCACAGCAGGGCTCTGATAAGAAGCCTGGATGCAAGCTCCAGATCACCATGATGATGACACTCAGCTTTCCATCTCACACAGCAACTGAGAGTTACCATTCTCACTCTTCTTGCTTTGGGTGATACTCTGCAATTTCTTTGAGATGAACCCAAAGCCCAGCCAGGAATGAGGCTGTGTACAGAAGGCAGGTCTGTGTGTATTGTGCATGGACACAGGGTCTGCCTGTGAGCACTGCTAGCTTTGGAGGCTGAAGCCTTTGGTAGTCTTTAGGGATGATGATAATTACTGATAGGGTGAAGCAGCAAGGAGGCAAACTTCAGTCTGCAACTGAGAAGCTGCAGATACCCCATTCCTGTGAGCGTTCAAGGCCAGGCTGGAGTAGGAAAAGAAATGGTATTATTCTAGGAGTAGTGAGAAGGCATGAAGAACTAGATGGTCTTTTAATCTCCCTTCCAACCCAAACCATTCTGTGATTTTCTGAAACTCTACAGCCATTATAACAATAGCCAGTGAATAATGACAGGCACAGCACTTCAGTTTCAGTGGCAAAAAGCCCCACTTGAAAGTTACAGCCCATTTTTATACAGTTTTCAAAGCCATCCTGTTTAATTCTAATTAATTAGTAACATTCTTGCCACTCAATTCATTAGTTAGAAGGTGCTTGTGTGTGCTAAGACTCTCTCTTTACACAAGTGTTTACATATTTTCTTCACAGATTCTCGTGGGATAGACTTATTATTTCTCACAGGTGCAGCCCGTTTTTCTCACAAGAATAGATTGTTATGCAAAATGATTTTCATTCCTAGAATTCTTTCTCATGGGAACTGAACAGGCTAGCTGTTAATTTAGCTGAGGAAGGCCTGATTTTATAAGGCCTTTATAAGGTTTTACCTGTATGCAGCATAAACAAAAGTACCATATTCTTACACTATCCTCAACCATGTGGACTTCATTAGGACTGAAGCATTGGGCTTCTTGCTTTATTTTTAAATAAGGACATTAGATGCAGTTGTAGCTTGAGAAAAATCCTCAGTGAGTTTGTCAGATACTTCTGGCTTCCATTAGTGCCTAGAGGAATCTAAACCAGCAGCAATCTTATCCAACTTTGGCTTAGTATAGTCTGGGTATGAGCACTTATGAAGGATGCACTTTTGCTCCCTAATAAGAACAAAATGTGGGTGGCAGCAGCAGTCAATGAAACAGTCTGGTGGACAAAGGCTCTGTGGAGGGCTACTACCTGCAGGACAAGGAAATTGCAAACCTCAGGGGTAAAAAGGAAATAATATAGACTGACTTTTTCTTTGTTATTTCATAATTATTTATTCCTAAGCATTTTGCTCTAAATAAAAGTCTGTTTTCAGGAATGCTGTTAGCAAATGATGAGATCACTCAATGAATACTAGAGAGACCTCAACAGCTAATGTGTCGTGACTTCCTCAGAGGAACACAGTCCTGCTCCTTGTGACTGCAATGGAAGCAGGTACAGAGCACTCACAGTAGGGGGAAGCAATTACAGAAATAAGATTCACAAGAACATAAAACTGCATCCCATTTATGGTTTGAAGAAACTGCTGGGCTCTTCTGCAGCAGGAACACAGCAGGTTGCAAGTTCTTGCCTTCAAATCTTTTCACAAAAAATAAACCCAGCACATTTCATGTTTTATTGTTTGTTTTGCTTTATATCTTTTACTCAGGTCCTAAGACAGATACTAAATATGGAAATACAGTAGTTTGGTAGGCTGGCAGAGGCTTTAGGTTCTTCACAACATCTGGACATCATCACCTCATCTTTTCGCAGCTGTCATTTGCCATCAGCAGTTCACAATAATTTCAGGCATTACAGTCCATTACTCACACATTTTGATTCATTACTGAGGATACTATTCCTGACAAATATCCCAACACTCTTAAATTACAAACAGCTTGGGGAAGACTGCAGTTAGGGCAATTTAAAAAGCATGTTGGATATTTTCATATATGCGTGATTTCTGAGCATGACTGAAAATCAAAAGTTTTATTCCCACAGGAACTAAAATTTTCCCATACACAGTATCACTGTGATAGTAAAATTGCAAGGTTAAATCCCAGACTGCTTTAGTTCTGGACCTCAAGAATGAACATTCTGAGACAAACTGGAATTAGCTCACATGGGGAATTGAGAAAGCAGGCTGAACGAGGATTCAAGGATTTGGCAAATGAAGCCAAGATCACCTCACCTAGTGTTGGTGATAATCCCACTTCAAACTGGAGCTAGACCAGCTTTAGCCTAACAGAGACCATTCACAAGCTCACATTCGGACTTATTCTATCAATTCCAGCATGGTTTAACAGTTAAAACAGCCATAAGGTTATGAACACGAACATGAAATACTGTATTTGAAAAGCATTAACACTCACAAATGCAGACCAAAATGGAAAGCTTAAACCACCCTCAATCTTACATAATCATAACAAACTAGGGGGGAAAAAGAAAAAATCAAACATGCTACTCAAAATCATCCCAATATTAAGCAAAGGACAAGAAAATTCAATCACAAATTCCTTTATTAATATCAACTCATCTTTAATCAGAACTTCAATTCCGTTTTAATTCCAGCAATGATTACAACAAAATGAAGACACGCTTTTAGTTCAGAGAAGTTTAATTAACTGATCTTGGATATGATGCAGCTAAGAAGTCTGAACAAAGAGAACTGAGAAGGCTTTAACGCACATCAGCTTGTAGGAAACATAACACAGCATGTGCTATCTACGTGGGATCCAAACACTCCATCTTAAAAACAGCAAAGCAAGGAGTTAAGCAGTTCTTGCAGGAGGAAATAAAAAGCCACATGTGCTGAGGAAATCAATGCACTACCCTGTTAACCCAGTAGATCTTAATGAATTGCAATTGTGTCTGAGAATGAGCAAGGCAGACTGTCAATTAAAAGTTAAGGACAAAGTTCCTCTGACAAACCTTAGAACAAATTTCAGGTGGATTTCGTATTTAACTTACTATCCTGGACACATCTATAGCTCAGAGTTCCACCTTCACCTGTTTCTCGCATCCATCTGTGAAAACCCTTTGCTAATGAAAGCAAGGATATAGGTGTAAAATTGAAGTGAATATAGAAATAAATAAACTATAAATGCTGAACAGAATTTTAGAGTTCACCGTTTAGACACTGTTTAAATATATATATATTTCTGAAAGTCAATTATTCTGACTTCCTGAGGAATACAGCCTGCCTGCCTTCCTTTCTGAAGCTTACAGTAGTACCTGTGCTTAGGAAAACATTAATCAGGAAGTTGCTTTCTCACTCCATCTGTCCACTGACTTCTTTTCTGTGTACTCACAAGATCCTTTAACCAGTGAATCAAAAGACATCCTAACATGTTTGGGTACACAAAGCACCACCTAAATAAAACTGCAGTCTCGATGTCCTTGAGAAGCAAAATAACAAAGATTAAATGGACTAACCACACAACACACAGAAAGGATGACTGGCAAGACTTTACAGATCTGCTGCTTAGGACATGGAAACAAACAGGTTAAAAAAAGCCAGCAGTCCTCACTGCAAGCTCCTCAGAGATTACTAGAGGGACTTACACACAACCATTTATTGCTTCATGGAACCACACTTGAAGCTTTGTCACAAAGATTTCCACTGGTTTACATAAATTTATACACCTCCTTCAGATCAGTTAAGCTAATGCAACACCTTGTGTGGACACCTCTATTGCTTCAGAGCAGAATTTTCCTTGCAGTAGTTTAAATGTGTTGATTTAATCAAATAAACATTTAGCTGCTTTCCAATTTTGTGATCCATGACTTCTCCACAACACCTCCAAAATTTACTAGGAAAAAAATCAACACGTTTCAGGACAATCAAGCTTTACAGATTGCACTCCTATACAAACAGTCCTCTTCCATTGCTGGAAGCTACTATTATCAAAACCAAGTATATTTCCAAACATAGCCCCTTCTCTCCAGTGAAACCAGCTCATTTTTTAAGTCTCCATCTTGTCCCAAGAAAAGTGACTGACCAGAAATTTCATAAAAGTGTCACAGATCAGATTCAGCATATGATCACTGAATGAAAAGTGCTTATTTTAGAACAGAAAACTAGCATACTTCCTCTATAAGGAATATTAATATAGCACTACATAGAAAATCAGTGACAAGGGACCCAAACACTATAATTTATTGAACACTGCAAGTTAAAGAGAACATATTTGAGATCTCTGTATGAAAATCATCACCATAGTGAAGACAAACATTACAGCTAGATGAAATTTCACATTTTTGAAAGCAATTATACTATTTACTTCTCCTACAGTCCCAATTAAATAAAATCATAATTTCTTCAGCTATGTATTTATCCAGCCCCTACTGAGATTTAAATACAGCATCTCCATTAAGTCAATGCTACTGAGAATGTTTTAATCAAGTTTAGTGTGATGCACATGCTCCTTCACCAACATCAGGTTCTTTTTTAGGTTCTACTGGATTTGTTTGTTCCTCTTCTTTCAGCTTCACCTCTCTAAAGTCTTCCCTGACTTCTTCTAACAGACCTGGCTTGAAAATGACATCCAGTGCTGTCATTGCCAAAGCCTTTGCTGTGCGCAAGGCGTAGAACTGAGCAGTCTGTGACCCTGCAGAAAAAAAAGGAAGGGGAATTTCAGGTTAGATTACCAATATTAAACCACTTGTTTGCTGCACAAGGGATATTTTATAAAGTAAGATTATAAGTTTCAGCTGCAAGAACATTTTCTTAAAAATTTACTTGCATGAAGTAAACCTATTTTCCCATGCCTCAAAACATTTTTTTCTTTGCAAGTACTTAATTTTCTGCTACTGACATAAACAACTAAGACTGAGAACAGGAAAGTTAAGTGTTCACATTATACTCTTCAGAAAATGTGGAGTTTTATAAGCTAGCACTGTTACATTTCCTGTATTTTAGGAGTAAAAATAACTTCTCTTTCAGCTCATGTTTAGAAATTCTTCCGAATATGCTGTTATAGATAATCCTTCTGATTTCTTTTTTATCTTTTAGTATGAGGAGTGGTTAACCTACCCATATACATATAACCTCAAACACAAACCAAGAAATTCTACATTTGGCAGCTTTTTCTGCAACTCCACAATTAATGTTAATTGTTTTCCCTTCCACTCACCTGCAGCTTCTGTGTACTGCTCAGTATGATTCAATGCATCAGAGCCAATATAAAAATAAGGATGAATCCCAGGGACCACAAATGTAACATTTCCAAAGTCCGTGGAACCTAGAAGCAGCAGAGAGATTTTCTTAATAAAAGTGTTGGGCAGTTTTGAATGCTGTAAGAAAATGCATGATAGACATTCTCTCCAGCCCATATCTAAAATGGAGTATCCTTTGCCCCAGATACTAAAATAAGAACATTTCTAATGAGCCATTATCCATACAAATATATCCTGTCACCAAGGTGTTTTTCCCTAACTAGCCATCTTCAGGTGCTGCTCTCCAGTGCACTTCTGATAAATGACCAGTTACTGGACTGCAAGGAAGATGTATCAGCATGTTCTTATTCCATTAACTGCTCATTTTTATCAAGCATCTTCTGACAGTAAGCTGTTAATTCAGAAACAGGAAAGCTGCAAACCTTGGAAGTGTCAGGCACTTCAGCTATTTCCCTGTTAGAGCCCTTCAGAACCAGGCCAAACAATTCCTGTTTCTCACCAATATGCAAATATTCAGCATTCTGTAGGAGACTAAAGTAGAAACTATTTATCTTTAAACAAAAACAGATTGAGGGTAACTGTTCTTACTCCATGTGTTTTGATTATTCTAAGTTATGGAAATCTCAACAGCACAAGCACCCTTGAAATAAAATCAGAACTAAACTCCAGATAAAATGCTAGGGCTTTGTAGACAAACACCTGATAGCAATGTTGCAGATTTTAATGATGATTCTTTCATGCCTATCACTTTCAGTATGTTATATAGCCCCTATCTCACAGCCTTATCTACTGCATGGTATCATCCCAAAGTAGAAGATTCTTCACGGTAAATCATCCAAGAGTCTACAACTACATCCCAAGTGGTTTTGGTTTTGTTGTTGGTTTTTTTTTTTTTCTTTTCCCAAACAAGCAACACACTCATTATTTGTTAAAAAGACATTTTGAAGCTGGAGAAATCAATGTACCACTTATTATGAAATCCAGGTACCAGAGGAACCATTGTTTTTTATCAGGGAAAAATAGGGATGACCCACTAAGATCCCAATTAACTTTTTTGGGGCCAGAGATGCAAGAATTTGTTTCTTTAGCAATGGTGTATAAAATTTAATTTTAACATATTGAGTAGCCTCTATATTTGTGATACTTAATGAAAGAAGATATTGCTAGTGCCTTAAGATTTAGTAATTAAACAATGGAAAAACACAGACTTTACTTGGAAGCCTATAGTTACTGAAAGTGAGTCCACAGAGCCTACATTATGAGGACAAGAGTTTGCTATTTACTCTGCTTACAGATAAGGGAAACAGCAAAGCTTGTTCAAAAACATCTCTTCCCATAAATTCAGCATGCATTTGAAGAAAATCCAACTCTTGGCACAGCAGTAAGTTATTTTAATTTCCAGTAGTCCACACTACTGATTCCTTCTTTGGTCAATCTGGACAGACAAACCAGAAGTTCTGCACACTCCAGACTAAACCAAGGGTTCTAGACCTGCCTTACTAAGTCCCAAAACACAAACTGCTGCAAAGACTGTGCTGCCCTTTTCCCTACTTCCACTTAACACATGAAACACTAGAAATTTCACTGCATCATAGCTCTCAGTCATGTCATTCCTCCTAAATTTATATCCATATTCAATGTACTACCAGTTGACATGCTATTTTTGCTGAGTAGAAGACATTTAAATTGGGTATTTTCCAGCAACATGGAGAGACAAAATCCAGGCAGCTATAACAGCTAAATCTTCCCATCTATCAGACAAAATGTTACACCCTTTATGGGAATAACATAGAGGTATGTTTAGAACATCAGGTGTTTAGTAATTTCCATAAAAACACCTGAACTTGTGTGCTTGCTAGACTCACCGATTGGGATTATTTCTGGAAACATAAGTAATTGCAGTTACCAATGCAATATACATAATCCTGTGCTACCTTCAACAGAGAGATACTGGAGTTCCAGCCTCTCAAAAATATATCCTGAAGCCTCTTCAAGTCACTGCATATTTAATGGGGTCAGTATTGCCACAAATATGAACAGAGGGGAAAACACAAAAGATTCCAGGAAACATTTATATAGAGTCCCAAGCTTCAAAAGTGGAATTTTCAAATATACTAGACCTTCTTAAGATCTTCTTTACCAGTTTTGTGCACAGGAAGCCAATGAATCCCATGAATACATTTTGACTAGATTAAGTTATCACAGGTGTGGGTGCCTCAACTAAGCCATGTGTAACTAAGCCATCTGCTTTAGGAGGTTATGGGTATCCTGTAGTAAAGTCCTACGAACAGTAGGAAGAGAAACAGGTCCTGGCACCTGGTCCAAGCTAGCTCAGTCTCACATGATGTCACACCCCCTGGCTGTGTGCCCAGCTAGCAGAGCCTGTGATCTCAGGTGCTCAGGGAAGCCCTGGTGATGCTTATCTGCCTAGAGTGATACCTGGGAGCAGAGCCACACTAATGCCCATGCAGAGGTGGCAGCGAGTGCGCTCAGCTCTGAACGACTGTTCTGCTGCACAGACATGGAGAAGCAACTGAGCTATCTTCCTTCCCTTTCAACAGAAGAAACTGACATCCTAAAAGAAAACATTGAAAACCACATGAAAACTAAACAGAAATAGAGGTCTTGAAAAAGATGACACAAAATACTCAACCCCTCCCCCAGAAAAGGGTAGCATACAAAGTTTCACTCCTATGGCTCTGGAGACTGTGCTTTGTTATCTCTCCTGAATTCCCACTGCAAAAATTCAGAGGAGAAGCTGTGGAAAGAAAATTCAGTAAACCCTACTGCAATGTGAGATAAAAAAGCAATTCCTCAAGCACATTTTGATATTTGACAGGCAATTCAAGGACGGGACAGCCATACAGGGAATTTTGGTTTAAGCAAGTTAATGGTTAACATTGAGAATATCATATAACTTACATATGAAAGCCCTATTGCAGCTGGGTGTCTGGGAAAAGTTCACTTCAAGACCTCTGAACAAAAGCAAAATCACTGATATACATGATCATCCTTACTACAATGGTTTGAAGGAACCAACTAGCAGAGCTCCAGAAAGTTGCACTACAGTAAACATTTTAAGGTTCCTCAGCCTCCTTCTTTGGCTAAACATGCAAAGCAGTAAATCTTATTTGTATTACACTGAAGAAAGTAGGAAGAAATCTGCCTTAAGTTATAATTTGTTTTTAAACACAAGACAATGAACCACTATTTAATTTGAAAGGGAAGTAAGAAACAGAAAAAATCCCATCACCATTATATACCAAGAATTTCATTAGATACAATGTCTCCCCTACCCACAAAAAAAATTTTGGAGAGCTGCTTCTAAACACAAATTTGTCCAAACTCCAAAGATAATCTGCATTTAATAAAGAGAAGGCAAGTATCACAATCAAATTAATGAAAATAACTTTTTACTGAGAAGAGTATCTTCCTTCTAAGAGAAAAACCTTTAGCATGAATGGAGTAAAAATGTTCATAAATATAGTTAAAATCAGTAGTGAAGGCTCAAAGTATGAACAGAAGTTTGAGACTTGAACAGAGCTCCTCTAGGAAGATTCTGAAAAAGAAAGTGTTAAGGATAACAAGAAATCCACCTAAGCATTCAACAACTCCCATTGCTGTTACAGTTCAGAGACTAAAAAAGTTAAATTGTTTAAGACATAGTCAAGACCCAAAAGTGAAAACCTACTAGAAGAGCACCCTTTGGAAAACTAATCTGTTGAACTCATGCACTAAAATTAGAGGCATGTAATTACTTGTTAATGAAAAGATTAAATTAGAGTTAGTGATATACTTAAATGTCAAGTTATAAATCTCTCCAAAAACTCCCTCTAAAATAATTGCTAGATTCTAGTATATTTGTTTATATGTAAGCTTGGAAAATATTATTAAACAAGGTTCCTAAAAACAAAGTCTCATCCCCATTTATAGCAAACCAATATTCTGTATTTTAAAGCCACAGAATGAGACAATTCATTACACATCCTCACATTCTCAGAAAGACTGCTCTTAGCTTTCCATCCCTTCCCCCAACCAAAGTGCTTATTACTCAAAATATTTTCAGAACTATTATAAGAAGGTGTTTACTGCTTTTATTACCTGTTCTTAGCTTCTACAACAAATACAGAAACACAGGCCAGAGATATAAACCTTCTACAGAGCTTTAGCTTTGTAATTTGGCTTTTTCTTCTGTGTTTAACTTAGCTCTAATTTGTTATTTTATACACTTGAAGGTTGATCAACCTAAGCTTAAGATACAATGAAAAATGCAGCTGGAGTTACCTGACAAACCATTCAAGATAGCATCTTCTGATATAAAATCTATTCCAAGCTTCTTTCCATTCTCCTTGTAAATTTTCTGCAGGCTCTTATTTGGAAGCACATTGTAGTAATCATTTTCACCACCTTTTATTTCCACCTAGACAAAAACCCCAAATCACTGTAAGTTTTTCTCCAGTGTAAGGCAGTTCAATGTAAACAATCTGAAGGCCAAAAAAAAACCCCTACATATCCAGACTTCAAGCCCAAGGCAAAACAGACATAAGTGCTAAGTTTATTTCAAAAATACAACATTCTGCCAAATATTATCCTCCATCAAAACACAGCTGATGTTCTGTTCAGTTTGCACTAGACAGCCAAATTCCAGAAGAAAGGATTTCAAAATTTTCTTCTCAAACAGGAAACAAACATTTCCTGTAACAGTGTCTAATGATTTTGCCTGCAAGTACTACTAAACTACATAGGAATAAACACAGGCTTTTATCAAACTGCATGTTACCTTTTTCCAGAATGTTTCCAATAACTACAGCCCCATCCATGAAATGGCTTCACACAGGTAAGAAATTTGAAAACAAATGGAAAAAAAAACCTATCAATGCCAAATTTCAAAAGAGGTCTTAACTTTCATTCTCCATAAAGTGCACTTTCTGAACCTCTTTTCTAGATATAGTGAAGGGGACACGGTAGGAAAACAACTTCTAATGTCTCAAGAAGACTATAAAAGTGACATTTACATACCCCATATCTATTTGTTTTGATGATCATACACATTCTTTTTACAGCTGAATTAGTCATAAGCTTGTAATTAACAGCCAAGTAGAACCATCTATCTTAGCAACACAAAAAAGGTAATAATATTGCTTGAACCAGCTAGATGAGACACACTTCCATGTACTAAAAGCAAAACAAATGAGAATGCTAATTGAAAAATCACTCAGTTGCTATATGAGCCTGATGTTTAATGGGGCAGTGGACCTAATGACCAAGAATATGGGAAAAAAACAGACAGAAGACCCAATACCTGTTTTGCTTGTTTCTACAGGTGAGGTTTGCCATCAAGCCTCCCAGGTCTCTGAGCCTAGCAGCACTATCTGTAGGATAGAAGCATCACCCACAGCAAAACAAAAAGAAATTACAGGACACTTAAAGAAATTGAATGTACATGGGATCAGGCAGGATGCATCCAAGGATGCAGAGTAAGAGAAGCAGAAATGCAGTCTGGGAGCTATTATTTTTTTAAGTGTCACTGAAACAGAGCAATGTTCCAGCTCACAGAACAACAGCTAAAGGTCACATCCTCTTGAAGGGCCAAGAGGAGGTCCTTGAAAACTACACACTCCTCAGACCATCCTAGCCTCAAGTTCCCAGAGGGATTACAGAGCAAATAAATCCCCCTAGAACTCATGCCCAGGCTCAAGAATCACAAGGTGATTGTGAACATCCACCACACAAGATGGAACTCATTTAAGAGCAGATAGTGCATGACCAAGCCTAGCTTTGCATGACAACATGACTGGCTCAAGTGACAGAAGACATGCAAGCTCCAAGTGTTTTATAATCAGCAGCACAAAATACCACATTGCTGCCTGTTACTTGTAGCACTCATCTGCAACTGTGACTGGTGCCATTAGTATTTTAGTATTTTTATTACTGGTGGAGACAACAGCTGGTGCTGTGTTTGTTTGGTTTCTCCTCAAATCAAGACTGGAGCTAGGCCAGGGGAAGGCCACCAAGATGATTGGGTGGAGAACACAATGTACAAGGACAGGCTGAAAGAACTTGATCTGCTGAGCCTCCACAGAACAGAAGGTTAGTGGGGCATCTTACTGCTGTCTAGAGTTACCAGATGGGAAGGGTACAGGGAAAGCAGAACCAGACTTCTCAGATGTCAAAGTGATGCAACAAGAAGCAGCAAAGGAAATCCTGTTGGATACAACAGAATCACAGAGGGTTGATGTGGGAAAGTACCTACGGAGGTCATCTTGTCCAGTTCCCCTGTTCAATCAGGGTCACCTAGAGCTGGTTTCCCAGAACCATACTGAGGCAGCTTTTGAGTATCTCCAAAGATGGAAACACAGCAATCTCTGCAGGAAACCTGTGTCAGTGCTCAAGTCATTGCAGCATAAACATTAGGAAAACCCTTGCTAACCACGAGGTGTGTAGAGTACTTTTTGAGA
This sequence comes from Geospiza fortis, assembly GCF_000277835.1. Taxonomy (NCBI): domain Eukaryota; kingdom Metazoa; phylum Chordata; class Aves; order Passeriformes; family Thraupidae; genus Geospiza; species Geospiza fortis. The sequence goes on along the minus strand of NW_005054328.1, from coordinate 6,717,312 downwards.
GAGGTGGTAGAATTTCATCCTTGAAGTATTCAAAAGTTCACATGGCACTCCGCAACCTGCTCTAACTGGTCTTGCTCTGAATGGAGAATTAGACCAGATGACCTCCAGAGGTCTCTCCCAACACATATTCCTCTAGGATTCTGTGGCATTCTATTTATAAACCAAAGCTTTCTTTCACAACAGAAAGCAACAGAACAGCAAGAAGTGTAACAGTAATTCAGATTTACTTCAGCTAAACACTATGCAGACAAATAAAGTAAACATTGATTTCCTGTTCTGGTCTGTGTAACAGAAACACATGACAATTAATATGTTGTTACCTTGCATCCTGTAGCCACTGCTGCAGATTTGAAGCAGTTTTCAACCTTCTCTGTTAGAACAGAAAGTTCTTTCCTTGAAGGAGCACGCAAGTAAAACTCTAGTTCAGTGTAAGAAGGAATGATGTTAGGTTTCACACCACCATTTTTTATTACACCTGCAGAAAGGGAAAAGTTGTGTTGTCAGTATTAAATGCAACTGTTTGATCTTCAGCCCTGTCATTAAATTCCTGGGTCAAGAACTAAAAACATATAAACAAAAACAACAAAACGTCAGCTGAACATGAAATACAAAGAATGTAAAAAATGCAGTATGTGGACAAAGTTTCTTCGTCATGTCAGATTACAGGGAACATGTACATGTCTTTCAGCACAATTTCACAGCATTCTTTGGTTAGACATCTGTTTTTCATCCCAGAGTCAACTCAAACTAGCATTTCTAATTAATCTCCTAAAACTCAATGCATTGGAATCATAAAGCAATCTGTCTGCCAACAGGGAAAAAAATTGCTATAAGGGATAACTTGGATTCCAACTTGCAAATGTCTCCTCAATTAGAATGTTTCCAACTTATTTTGTGAGCTTGAAGAAAATCTGAACAAGTTGCTCAGCAATACTGGAATAATGTATTGCAGAGCACAGAACGTTCATTTAGATTACTCATTTTAATTCTTCAGAAATATTGGAATGTATAATACATGTAGCTTTAGTCACAAGTGCAGTTTGAGCTGAAAGTGCTCCCTCGAGGGAATGTGTGACTAACTACATCTTTTACCATTATGGTATCAAAGGCATTTCCATAAAATACAGTAATGTTTAGATATTTTGACAAGAACACATCACAGATCCCAGTTTCACATTAGATGTAACTGCACTAACAGCTAGTTGTTTCCAACAGGGTGTTTCCCTGGTCTTCTACCCTCAATTTCTTTTATGTGGAATTAGATTTGTTTTCTGTAGAACCTGAGAAGCTTCTACCTCAAATGGAAATACCGCAGAAGTTACTGATGTGTGTCACTGAGGCCTGAAGGGACAGCACTATATTGTTGTAAACGGACAACAAAATATTTCTTTTGGTGCAGAAAACCCATTAAGATTATGAATTTCACCTCCAGTCTCAAATACAGTCCAAATAAAAAACAGTGTTGAATTAATCCAGTATCAGTATTTGTCCATAACAATAGGAACAGCTCAGATGAGAGGGACAGACATCACAGGAAAGGAAGCAGTAAGTATTCATGCAAATTTGCATGACACATACCCATAACAAGCTTTCTCAGAACAAATAGCTTCATGAGTAAACAGTTTTCACTTGTCTTGTACAGCACAATTGTCAATGGAACTGGAGAGAGTCTGAATAGGTCTACAGTTAAATTTCAATACAACTGCAATATGGACTGGACAGCAGACCAGAACTACAAGTAGGTTGCCTGCACACTGTTGTAGCACCCAATTTGCCCTTCTGGATGGAAAATTTTATTTACAACCTGTTCAATACAACTTCTTGAACAGGAAAAAAAAATCTACATTCCCGTTTTTAAGGGGGCAACATATACTCCACTCATAAGCAGGGAAGAAAGATCACATCAAAATCTCAGATGAACTCAAGACAACGATATTTCAGTACATGAAGCATTGGTTAGAAATCCTAGACTTCAAGCAATGGAAATTATTTCAGCTTTTGTAAGTGGGGTAACACTACTATTTTTAGGATCACTTAATTCAGCCACTGATTATACAGAAAGTCTACAGCATGAGGTCTCCTACACAATGTTGTAAAGAAAGCATTTCTAAAATTCAATCTTACTCTCTGGCTACTTGTTCTTTCCCAGAAGTAATTTAAATAATTCCAATTTGAAAAACCAGGTTTATGGCAGCAGTTGTATCAACACAGTAATTTCAGTTTTGCTGCTGCTCAGGAAGCATTACCTTAGAAGGCCTGCCTGTTTAGGTACTTAGATTTTTTGCCAACATTACCCACGTAACCTTTAGAAACTACAAAGAAAGCAGTATTTAGGGGTTTAGGCTTAGATTCAACAGAAAACTTAGGCATCTTCAGCCTTAAGCCTAAAACACAGGGGTTGCAGACACCAAAACTCTTAATTACGTGCCTTGTTTTCTACAGAGAAATAGGACAGTTAATCTGTGCTTGCTGTCTGAAATTCATTTGGGCATGCTGCACAGCAGAACTGCAAATAGCTTCATCTGCAGTCAAAAGGATTAGGACTCCATCCAGACATCCTGGACAGAAATGCACACTTGTATTATATACAGCATAAGCAGCCAAGATACATAATGATCAGCTCAAAACATCTGGAAGGATTTTTAGCTCATAACAAATATTTCAAATAAACAGCTGTACATTCAGAAGTCCTGTAGAATTGGCAAAGTTTCTTAATTACAACTTGGCAAAAGTTGTGCTGGGTGCAATAAGGAACCCTGGGTTTATAGCTATATGGTAGCTTCACCTCACCTTTTGAACCTTTCTCACTGTACAGGTAGAAATGCACGATGTTGAAGGAGGACAAATCAAGCTTAATGGTTAACATGTCTTACTGCAAAATGTCCTTTCTAATCCAAAACCTACTAGATATTAAGTATTAGAATACAATGAACATCTAGTTGATTGGACTACTAACCAGGACTAGGATCTTCTGCCATCACTTGTTTTTTGTACTTCACCAAATAAATTTCATTCCAGACCACTAGACCCTTCCAATAAATGCCATCTAATTAATGGAATGTCTACTCAAAAAGTGATGCACTAAGTAATACTTCACTTTTTGGAAGTATTTAATCTTACACCTTTGCAAATCCACACATATTAAGGAGTTCAAGGCCATGTACCAAAATAAACTTTGCGCTTTTTTCTTTCCTTTATTTCTGAACTGCAACTTCAAGACATAAAATTGATCTAACCTTTACCTAGGCATCAGAGTCCCCTTTCAAGTCTGACTTCTCAGACTATTTTGAGCAGTTAGTTCTGGACACTGAGATGATTGCAAAAATTGCACACACACCATTTAAATGAAATGGTGCTGTTTCATAATATTTGAGGTGACTAAACTAATTTAGTGCTTTAGTGCAATACTTTGGAATGTGTGATATTCTATGTTAGTACTTCAGCAGCCTAAACTCTAACTTGTTGGACATTAGGTTTAAGAAAGATCTCACCATGAACTCTCCAGGTTGGTTTCATCTGCTGTCTTAAAACAGACAGATTGTTGTAGGCAAGAACAGCAGCATCTAATGCATTAACTCCTTCCCAAGGATAAGCAGCAGCATGAGAAGCTTTTCCATAGTATTTCACAGTCACACTAGGAAATAAAAAGCATTGCTTATTTGTTTCTCATTCACTGAAAAAAAAATCTTTGAAATGAAAAATGTCCTTTGGTTCCCACAAATATATGTTATTCAAATTTTGGTCAGCATAACACCAAACAATTTACCTGGCACTAGACTGTTGCATAGATAAACTATCTTTGAGTGCAAAAAAACACTGAAAGACTTCTAGAAAACCAGTAGAATAGAATGATACCAAGAGCCAGTCAGGCAAAGGAGCAAAGGAGTTACTGGTAACATCACTATATAGCCTCTTCCTGAAGAGTACACATTTCACATATTAATTAAATTTCTCCACTGCTTTTTTTATACTGCCTGACTCTTCTGAGACTTAAAGTTAAAAACATTCTTCTCAGAGGATAAGAAACCCTTTTCTCTGATTCAAAACTGGAAGTTGAGTGTCCTAATTCTTGTCAAATAAACTGTGTACAGTATGTAAGATAGCAAAAGCACGTAAGACCACATATAACCCATGTCTAAATAACAAAAGTGAAGTTTTATGAGTATGGAAAAGCACAGCCTATTGTAAAATACATATTATTATGCTACATCAAGGATGTTCTCTTGCACCCTTCTAAAAATGTGATAGAAAGGCTTGCAGCAAGGAGGAAATCTAATGCAAATGCTATCCTCCAACTTCACAGAAGTCATAAAATATTGCACCTTAACATATCCAGTAAAAATTAATGCTTTGCTTCATCTGAGGGCCACTAATATTAGCCTTACAAAATAACTTAGTATTTTAGACTGTTTGTGAGAACTGTTTACAAAAGAGGAAAACATTAAATACTGACATCTACATATAAGGTCTCACTATTTATAAAATACACAAAACAATCTGTACTCCATACCCACTCCTCTATAGAAAAAACTTGAAGATTAAGTGTTCCTCCCACCCCAAGACACACAACCTGTTTCTTATCCAGCCACGACCAGCCTAACTTGCTTGTCCCTCTGTCTTGCACAAATGCCAACTTAACCAGTTATCCTAAAGTGACCCCTTGTGCTCAGAACCGTGCCACAGCTGCAAGTTAACACCAGCACTTAAATTCTGGAAGGAAAATAGGGACACAATGCAGTGCACTGTTGCAACAGGAAACATCTCTTACTACTCCTGCAATCCAAATTAGGCTTGCTTTTTTCTATCCCCACTGATCTTCCAAGATAATCACAGAACCCATTCTCTAGACTAGGAGTTTTATTTAAAAATTTATTATCATTAAGAAATGTAAGAAACTTGTCCATTAATATCCCAAGTATTAGACTGCAACCCCTCAAGTCAACTCACAAAGATCCCTGGACATTCTCAAAAAAATAGAAAGAAGGCAAAGTACAGCAAAAAAATCATGCTGCAGTAGTCTCTTCCAGAAGGATCATGTGTTTCTTATTAAGAAAAGTTTTCCTTTACTTGTACTTCTTTTGCCACACAAATGTCACAGGCACTCAGAAAAACCCAACAGATTTTGCAGAATAATAATACCCTAAGCCAGTTTAAGAATACCAGCAGAAGAATGTGGATCCTGTTTGTCCAACAATAAATAGGCTGATTAAGTGAAGGCTAAGTAAGAATCAGCAAACTTTGGCATGTATCCACTAGTTATCCCAATATGTTAATCTTTTTTCAGGCACAAGCCAGTTTTCAGAATTGCAGACACAGAAATACTAGCAACTTAGTGATCACCAGTCCTTAAACTCCCTGCAAACAACCAAAGACCAATTAAAATTAGAAAAGCTGTCTTTCTACCTTTGAAACCTCATAATTACATAAAATATGACAAACTCAGTATTTCAAGCTTTTGGAGGTAATACGTTGTTTCACTCAGCACTTCAATTCCACACCTCCTCCTCCATGTTAAAGGTTTAAAGGCTATCTAGGAATTGCATCCTATTGCAAACCCTGACCTCTGAAGAGAGATTTCCTAATCTCACTGTATCAAACTCAAAAGGCTATTGCAAGCAGAAAGACAAAACTATCATTGAAAACTACATCTTGAAGATTATAATATAGTCTTAAGGTAAAGCAAAGGCAAGTTGGGCTAAGTCTTGAAGGAGGGTACAACAACCAGTTAAGACTCTTTATAAACACGAGGAAGGAAAGTAGCAGAGAACTGGCCAGGTGATGGAAACTAACCCTGTTTTACTATGTAACTTGGCATTTACAGAAGCAAATTATCCACTGGAAACAGCCCTGGTAAAAGCAAAATGGTCAGTAAAATCAAGCATATCTGAGCCAGACAATAGCACAACCAATCTGAAAACAGTTCCCAGTACCAGTCATAAATGACTGGAAAATTACTTATTTAAATAATTCTAAATTTAGTCTGAAACAGTCAATGTAATACTTGTAAAAGCTTTTGCACTGGAGGGAGTTTACTAGTGGAGTCTCTGCAAGGTAAGACCCTCTGGGATCAGGAATCACATAATAGAAGAATGTGACATAAAACATAGGAAAAAAAACTGCTGGCAGACTACTGCTGGGACACTGTGGAAACAGACATTTACAACACCAAAGAAGAACAGCATGGCCTTGCAGACTGGCAGAGCAAGAAAAGAATGAAGCTTCAGAGCACTTTTTAAAAATCATGTACTTAAAGACCAAGCATTTGCCTAAGAGTTGATTGCTTGAAAATGACTGAAGAGGAAGTCTCAAACATGCCAGCTGTCTCCAAAATTTTAAGGAAACACTATGGTCCCTGCAGCAGCTGAATAAGATCTAAGGCAATTGCACCTCATGTAGTGTGTACAATTCTGGGGATGCACATCCAGCAAGGTGTACTTTAAGGCCAATCAAGTGACTCAAAGCACAAGTGAGCCAGTGCTGTCTCTGAACATCAAGGCCAATCAGAAGAAGACAAGGTGTAATTTTCAAAGAGTTATGTGGCTGACAGAAAAGGCAGCTGTGTGAGGGTAGGACTGTTGTCCATCCTTACACTGGGGGCAAACATGAAGGAAAGACAGGTACTACTATGGATCAAAACCAAAAAGTTGATGTGAGAGTTAATACACACAACATGGCTCTGACTAAATTTAGTGAGGAGGTTACAACAGATCCAAACTTCAGTCAGGCTTAGCTGGCCAGTTATTTTCAAAAGGAGGAAGGCAAACCTGAAACACCTTCCAAACTGATTAAAAATCCATAGAGGACCACATGACTGGCATCCAGGAAAGCATAAAACAATGGCCCTTGAGACCCTGCAGTTGTATCCTTAAATTCTACTTCATCAGATGGCAAAATCACATGAATGCTTAAAAGAAACGCCTAGAAACATCACAATAAAAGATGGATTTTTGGATACATGGAAGATTATCTCAGAGCAGTCAGGGATTTGAACGCTAGGCTGAACACAGCCCTTTGGAAGAATGCCGTTCCCTAAAACTAACCTGGCTCCTTAGCTGAAAGCCAACGCCTTTGTCTGATGGGCACCTGCAAGGCTCCGGGTTCAGCCACTGCTAAAGCAGGTCCCCTTTTCAGGAAGGGGACAAAAAGCTAATAACAATCCATCTCTTTCCACCTGAACCCACCCACTCACTCATGCTCGGCCACGTCGGGCAGGTAAGCAGCATTTTCTTGCGAGGGGTGCGCCATGAAAACCACATCCAGGCCATCGAACGCTCCAGCCTTGATGAGGTCTATTTTGCCTCCTCCTTGCTCTTCCGCGGGGGTCCCCAGCACCGTGATCTGCAGCACAAACGCACGGAGAGAGTCAGCGGCTGTCAGGGAGCGCTCACCACCGCTCCCCCGGGAGGGCTCGCACCTGCACGGCCACGGGCTCCGCCAGGCTCTCCAGGGCGGCCTTGAGCGCCA
>NW_005054328.1:6684458-6709383 GCF_000277835.1 Geospiza fortis | reverse complement strand
TGCCGGGGCCGCTCGCTGCTTTCCCCACCCGCGGGATCGCGGAGGGAGACGGAAGGGTAGATGTAGGAAACTCACCGGTTGAAGTAAAGACAGTACCATAGGGAAAGCAGAAGCCATGCACACAAGCAAAGCAAGCAATAAATTCCCTGCTTCCCATGGGCAGGCCGGTGTTTAGCCATCGCCAGGAGTGCAGGGCCCCATCACGCCTCCGGGTCACTTGGGAACACAAACGCCATCGCTGCAAACGTCCTCCCCTTCCTCCTTCCTCCCCTGCCTTATATACCGAGCGTGATGTTCCATGGTCTGGAATGTCCTTTTGGTCAGTTGGGGTCACCTGTCTGGGCTGTGTCACCTCCCAAGCTCCCCCAGCTTCCTCACCAGCCTGGGAGTACAAAAATCAGGAAAGGCCTTGGCTCTGTGTAAGCCCTGCCCAGCAATAACAAAAACATCTCTATGTTATCAATCCTGTGTTCAGCACAAATCCAACACAGTCCCGTGCCAGCCATTGTGAAGAAAATTAACGCCACACCAGCCAAAACCAGCATAAAATGTTAGATAAATTACGCGTTGGAAGAATTGCCTTGTTAAACTTTTGGGCTTGGTGTGCTTCAGTGATCTCAGACCTGGTGGGGAGAGGGTGGTGTTAAAAAAGCTTGGGAAGAAGGATGTCCTGCTGATAGTGGGTAAAAAGAATGCAGAATTTACGGACCACAAGGACATTTGGCAGAGCTCCCACGATAAGGAAGAAACTAACAAAGCCAATTCAGCAGCTGTGCTGAAATCAGCTCCAACTGGGTGAAATGTAATTCTGGCAGAGGGAGATTGTAACCACCAACTCATGGCCCCCTGACTCAAAAGAAGGGAAAGACTGAGTATGTGTACTAATTAGCACGAGAAGAGAGGGACTCACTTAACCAATAAAAAATAGAACACTAAATAGTAGGAGAACTATGGAACTTGTAGCCAAGGAACAATCATGCCTTTGCTAAAATGTGTAAGTAGTGAAATGTTTTGATAGTGGATTTGCCCCCCAGCATGCCTTTCTTTGCAGAACTGTAAATAAATCAAATATCTGACTCTGAGTGTGGATTGCCCTCTTGTACACTGGGTGTAAGAACCTAATGTGGCACAACATGCTGATGGAACACATGCCTTGTTACATACATGTGTTACCATCAAAACACCCAGAGGTTGCATTCAAGTGCAAGGTGTGCTGTGGCTCTTCTGGGCTTGGAAACACCCTGTCTTCTTTGACATCTTAATTTTTTTTCCAACCAGGATTCCTGTTTGTCTGGATTTGGGTTAGATCTTTAAATTTCTCTGGGATTTCTGCAGTCCAGGCCTGTGAGAGTCAGCTGGTCAGGAGTTTTAGATACAGCTACATAGCAAGAAACCTGCCTATTGAACCAACCCATACCTGACAAAAATTGAAGTCAACAGGATGAAAATGACAAATTCTGGGGTTTGGGTTTTTTTTCCTTTATTCATTTATCTACTGTATTCTTTCTCTACAACTTTTCTGTCAATTGGAGAGGTGCTTTGGTGTGCTGAACTGCAGGATTCCCCTCTCCACAGCAGATGGGGGAGGTTCTTTTCCTAGTGACACCCAAACCCTAGAGGATTCTTGGTCACTCTAAGAAGAGCTCAGGCTCCCATGCCTTACATTTGTCATGAGCTATTTTTACCCTTGGAACACACTACAAGTATGTTGACAAGTATTATGGTTATGGTTGGTTCTCTCCTCCGTTCCCAAATTCTTCCAAGTGGAATAAAGCCATTGTGTGTATATTTGTTCATAAATAAACCAGAGCAACCCTAAAACGTGCTGAACTTAGTTTGAACTCTGGACAAATGTTGAACTATCCTTATGGATACATGCAGTAAGTATTTGTCAGCAGCTGAGGGGGCACATACTCAGCAGAGGGTCACAAAATTCAGATCTGTTTGCCAAGGGATTTTTAGGGCTGGAGCCCTTTGGAGCAGGCAGAATGTTCCTGAGCAAAGTGCCAAGCCAGCATTCTTTAGGAACAATCACTCTAGGCATACATCAAACTCAATCACTTTTGCATTCATGGAAAAAGCTGGCTCCCACTTTAAGTTTTAGTGAGAAGAGGAAAAAAAACCTCATGTATTTTTTCTTCCCAAGTACCTGATTCCTTGAGGCCCTACTGTTCACTATATAGTTTTGTATTTCTTCAGTAAAAGCACAGGGTCCTGTTGAACGTGCACAGATTCATTGAGGACACGCCAGAGCTTTACATACCTGACCAGTGTGTGACATTCCAGCTGAGAATGCCCAGCCTCAGAGCCACAGCTAACAGGAATGGTGAGGCTTGACCACAAACAAATTGTTCTGTGGCAGCTGCCTCCAGACAAGCTGGCTGCTTGTTTGGAGGGCTGAAGAAGGAGTAGAGAGTGCACACGAATGCCAGCATCTAAAAATGGGACAAAGTTAGCACTGGCTCCTCCAGGAAAATTTACCACTCATGTGGAACAGCTAAATTACTTTTAGGGATTATGTTATCTTCTCACATCTTGAGGCTTTCCTTTCCAACTGAGATCTCAGATAATCAGAGGGTTGAATTACTAATGTGACCACTGTCTCATCTGCTTGAAATTAACCTTTAGAATACAGTTGGAATCCTGTTTGTCTCTTGTGAGGATTTGTGAAGCGTGCAGCACTAAGATAGCCAATAATTGTATAAATTTAAGCATTACAGAGTTTCTGCCGGCTTGAGAGTTCCAATTTGCATGTTTGAAAAGGGGCAATATGTATCATGAGCGTTAACATCAGTTAACATAATAATGGGTATGTTATTTTGGTATGTTCCACTTCACAACCCCCAATATTTTGCACACTTTGTGTACAACCTGCAAGTGTGGCTCCTTGGGAGGGACTTGCTGACCGGAGAGTTTCCCTCCATACCTCCTGGAATGTGCTCCTGCTCCTACTTCTCCTGTGTGGGTCCAGCAACCATGTTGTCTTCAATGAGCTAGTTCAGTCAGTAAAAATCTGCTTAGAAAAGAAAAATGGATATTTTTCATCTGGAAACAGTTTTGCAAGACACACAATAGATCTCTGCTTCCAAAAGTTCACAGTTCCATCATGATTTTCCCTCGTCCAGCCAAGAATTTGTGCCACTCACTAGGCTGCCTTTGGTATCTGCGGGACCTTTACCTGAGCTGATGCAATTCACTAAAATGGCACAAAAAAGGCTTATTCAAAAAGTTAGGTAATTTCCTGTTGGTTTAGTGAGTTACATTGGGCAAAGGTCCACGAAGAGCCAGGACAAGGAAGTTGTAGTGAGACTGGATGTGTGGAAACATGAGCTGCTCAGCCACTCTGACAAATCCTACCCTGGGAGAGCTGCTGGGAGCATCACTGTCAAGGACAGCCCACAGAACTAAAAATAAACACAGCTGAAGCACATATTAAAGCAAAGTGGGGGGCTTGGTTGTGAGCAAAGCCTTCACATAAGCTAAAGACTAAGCAAGGCCACAAGAAATTTTAATCTGGCGCAATAAAAACAGTGCTGTGACTCCTGAAATCAGTCCAATTCAGGAAAGAGAAAGGAAAGGGTGTAAAGTTCTTTTATTTGTAAGAAACAGATGCCTGTTAATCAGACTCTCATTCCTTTAATAAAGAGCCTTTTCACTCCCATTCTTGTTCCTATTCTGTATATTCTGTATCCTATTCTGGATATTTACTCCAGAGATGGGATGGTACCTTTCAAATTAGCAATAATTTTCTTGTTCCTTATATTAGAAAATTTCAGGTCTCAGTTACTACTTTATCATATATTTTCTTCTAATTTAGGAGAAGGCATCAGTCTTTTAATCTTTTATGCTGATTTGAAAATTCATTGAATATCTTCAAGAGGAAGAAAATGTTTATATTCAGTACCTTTGTTTTCTATAGGTTGTGCCTTGGGTCATGATTACAGAAATATTTTATTATAATCAATCTAAATTATAAGTCTACAGAATGAAAAACATATAACCATAACATGTTGTTTTCTAAGACAGAGGAAAAATACTGATCCATTTTTTTAAAAAAAGGTAAAAAATACTATGATGATATTTTGATTGTGCTAAACAAATTATAATGGAGCATTAGACTGTTTAAAATACTGTTACTATATAGAGGAAAAAGCCTGGAAACATTTCTTTGGAAAAAGCAAGAATTGTACATATATTTGTTCATAAATAAACAAGAACAAACCTCACAGCTGCTAATTCAATTCATATTCCTGGAATCAGGCTGTAAACAAATGCTTGTATTTTTGTTTTGGAGGGTGGATGAAGTTCAGTAGCTTTCCATTGGTCTAAAAGAAGGAACATCTGTTGTGGCCATAAAAAACTGGATGATCAAGTTTACCACATCCCACATTAGCAACATTAGGCATTGAGGCTGAAATCCTGATCACACTGAATTCGCTGAAAGTTTTGCTGTTAAATTCTGGGTGGCCTGGATTTCAAGCCAAATTCCAAAGCTTTAAAAACAAGAGCACAGTGAGTTTTAAAAACAAAAGTAGGCTGCTGCTACTGTGTGTAGGAGCTATACACTGACCTGCCTAAGATAACATTCCAGCCTGGTCTGCAAATAGCTTTATATTAGGCAGTATTTATATCAAGACATACAATGCTACAACAGTGAATCCTGTGTTCAAAAAGATAGCATGGTAAGGGGTTCTTCTGCTGGTGTTGATACTGTGATCTTGGTCAGATCACAGTATCAACACAGAGCAGAAGAATTTTTAGGAACTTGGGAAGAAAAACAGCTTGAGTCACTGAAGCATACTGTCTTTTTTAACCATTACTGGATCAGGGATGCCACTACACATCTTATATGTTTCTTATGAAGGGGAAAAAATGCAGGGTAGGTGGGTTCAGAAAAGTGAAATCTTCTCCCTGTAGACATATCATTGCCACCACTTAAGAGTTAATCACAGTGAAGTCAAAAATTCAGAGCAGACTGAGACAGAAAACATGAGCTTATTGTTCCCTCTGAATGTCTGGTTACATCATGTAGAATACTCAGAATTAAATCTGAAACCCCTCACATGGCATGTTTTATTAGCTATTTGACTTAGTGAGTAGGGCCTCACCATTTGCCCAAGTGCTGTGAGTCTGTAGCAGAAAGGCAAGAAACGTGCTTGGAGCTCAGACTCCCCCTGTGAGAAGGCAGCTGTGGCTCTTTGCTGCTGCCCCAGCTCTTTGTGCCCGCCAAAGATGCCTGCCCCAGCTCTGGTGGCAGAATGAGACACAACTGCCTCCGAGCTGTTTCAGTGCGAAGTCCAAAAGCTTAGTTCAAGGTGCCCCCACCCCCCTTGGCATTTTATGCTTTAAACACTGGATTTTATCTTGAAGCAGCTTAGAGTCATCTGTGTTCTCAGTCTGCTGACTCCGCTATGTGGGTGGTATCCTCTGGGAGACAGGCAATAATATTTTAAACCGACACAGTTATTTTCAAAACAATCGCTTTCATGCGCCATTAGCCAGAGAGGCTAGTATAAGCTTTGCCAGCTTTAGACTGGTTTAACAAATAGTACTTTTCTATCTGATGCAGATTTTCAGTTGCACTCTGAAAGCTGCAAGAATGCAGCAAGGGATCAGCTGTAGAGCTGTAGCTATTTTTGCCTTTTTTCCCAGCTGGGGTGAGATTGTTTTAACAAGGAACATCAGTTAACTCCAAGAAAAGTTCAAAAATTGCCTGACTTAAACATTGCCAATTAGAGCAGATAGCTCTAGTAAAAAAGGTAGAGCTAGATAAACTTAGATTTCTTTCTTTGGTTTGTCTCTCTGAAGAGTTACATAAAACTTATCAGCTACTATGAGGCTCTTAGAAGTAGGCACAGCATAATGTAAACAGGGAATTAAATTACTGATATCCAAGACTCTTAACACACAAACTTACTGACTGCTTGCTTTCTCTTTCATACTCAAATCTTACTTTTGTAACAGCAAGAAAAGTGTCAAATATCAGAGATCTTACATCAGCAAGAAATGCCTTTGGTCCTCACTCCTCCAATAAAAAATCCTGCCTCAACCATGCTCTTTTGTTTCTTACACTTTTACATTTTTATATGTATTTTAATCTGTGATATGGTAATTATTTCACATTATGCTATAGGTCAATTGTTATATTTGTATAATTTCTGTAGTAGCAGCATCATCCCAGTCATATTGCTATCCCAGTTTGAGAAGATTTGTGATGAAAGCAGTCTGATGACTTATGTGTTTCTTCAAGACACTTGATGCTAAGTCAGCTCCATTACTGACAATTATAGACATTTTTTTTGTTTTATTTCTTTAAGTTTTTTTTTTTGTTTTTATATTATATTTGGTTGTAGTTTAGATGCTTTGTTCCTTTCTTCCTGTAAGAGGCAGATTTTTCTTATTTAATGTCAGATAAATTCAATGATTCATTTCATAGCATTGATGCCTTAAAGACCTAGAAATAAAACAACATACTTTCAAGACAATATTAGTATAGGAGGTAATATAAAGGCTGGTCTTTATTGGAGGTCTCCAAGGGATGGCTATGGAAAAATGCCCACCCTGCACAGGCTGAATACAGTTTTATGAATTTAGCAGATCAGCATAAGCCTTGGCTCCCAGGAAGAATCAAGAGAGGATAGGGGCCTTGGACCCCCCAGGGCTTGGAGCCTCTTGAATATGTTTTGTCTTTCTGCCTGTCAGGGTAGGGAAAAGTACTGGAGCTAGCTAGGAACTATATACAATAATAGTCTGCAGAGCTATGAATATATATATAAGAAATATAAAAGCCAAAATCATTCTGGCATCAGCATGACTTACTAACTGGGCAACAAACACTAACAGCCCAGAGTGGAAGGAAAAACTGATGATGAGATGTGGAAAGCTTAAGTCTCTGTGGCTGCCAACTCCTCTTGAAAGCCTGAGGTACCTCAGCTTTGGGAGGAGAGGAGCATGGCAATGAGCAGGGACTGCAGCTTTCCCACTGTACGTGTGCTGGCTGACTCATAGACCACAGCACAGAAAACAAACACACAGGAAACAGGTAGGTGTGCTATGGCCACAAACTGCAGCCACTCTGTCCATCAGGGTTAACTGCGCCCCCACTACCTCTCAAAGAGAGTTAATCCATCCCTGTACACACAAGACCAAATGTTTTTGCTGTTAAATCCTGATGGAGCTGAAACAAAGTCAAAAATTGTTACACAATTCTCCAGACGTTTAATTACTTCTCTTGGCTCCCAGTTTTAAAATGGTTAATAACATTTTTCATATTTGCAAATGTAAGTGAAAAATGAAATCTAGACTGTGTTAAAATTTTCAAAGTAATGAAAAAACTCTTATCTTTCGTGATGTTAAAATGGCCTTTTAGTTGTGCCACTAGTTATTTACATCCTATGCTGCTAGAAATCGTTTAATTTTGCTATTGATCCAAACAGAACCACAGTTAGGTCCTAGCTCTTTTATTCCCTTGGAGGAAGAAAGTACTTTGCTGCTCTTCAAGTTCTTTGTTTTTAATACAGTGAGCCTTTGAAGTATTACATCTGCTCGTTCACAGACAGTATGTATTTCTGGGTTAAACAGAAGATGACTACTCAACTAAAACAATTCAATATACAATTTTCTCTTTCTTAAATTTATATTTAATATAGATGGGCATTTTCTTCTCACAAAATTTATGTAAAAGCCTCTGGTTTGTTGCATATGAGTATACTATTTTGCAGATAGACAGCAAATTTATTATATATTTGCAATCCACAGGAATCTTAAATAGATTACATCTGTTAGACATCAAAAATTACTATTAAATACTTTGTTGTGGATTTAGTGGTACTGAGGAGCAATTAAGACAGAAAACCAGCAGCTTACTGTGTCTAATTGAAAACCTCTTTACCCTCAAAGCTTTTATGTTATCATTTTTTAAAAATCAGAAGTATGATATATTGCATCATAATAAAAACACTTGTATTAAGTGTTGACAATTTCCATAATACCCTGGGAAATTACATTAAAAACAGTAATTATTTTTGTTCTTGATTAGTATAAATTATGCAAATGCAAACAAGCCTTAAGGGTGTTAATTAATAATTATTTGCTTAAGATATTAATTTCAAAAAATATGTTCAAGCCCATACTGTATCTAGTCACGGTGGGAATATACAAAGCAACAACACACTAGCTGGAACTACTATAGCACACAATGATTTTTTAGTCTTTTTTAAAATTTTTTTGTAGTATCACAAATATAAATATCACAGAGTATATTTGCACTCACCATGTATACTTCTGCGTTTACTGCTGACAAAAAGGTTTATGGGTATAATGACTTTGCAGGTTTGTTGAAACTGATATCAGTTTTCTGAGAAAAAATAAGCAGATAAGTGAAAAAGGAGAAAAATATATTTTTCTACAGGACTACTCAAAATAATCATATTTCTAATGTACAATACTATGAACTTTGCTGATTTTGTACAGATAACTCATAAGAGTTGGATTTCTTCAAACCAATGTAACACATGTGCAGAACTTTGCCAGAGTTTCAGGGTAATTTTGAACTTTTGCGGTCATCACTGTGAAATGAAACAAATATGGTTTTGTATTTTTAAAATTCAAGGGAAAAAAGGCATCCAGTATATCCAGAAACCTGTAAACAAGAACTGACAATTGCAAATAGTGGAGGTCAAACTGTGTAACTGAACGAGCTAGTCCAATCCATTTTGGTTTCCACTAATGGTTAAGATGATTTTGAGGTGAAGTCATACATTGCCCAGTGACGTCTGGCAGACTTAGGTAATGTGTTCTAGTTGTTTCTAGCCCAAGAGGGCTTGATCTGTAGCTACCTCAGCCTGTTTGTTGTTGCCTAGACTTAAGCTGTTCGTTTTTAAAGCACATTTTAGAGAAACTGAGCTGCAGTTTGTTGGGGTGCTTTACTAACATCCAGTTAGTAGCAAGGTGGTCAGGGCCAGTTCCTGTAATTAAAAGCCCATCTCCTACATGCTCAGGCACAATGTTCATGTACCAATGTCTGTGTACGCTGTACAATGTTTTATGTATGTTCTATATGACATGTATGTGAGCTCCCTGCTCCTTACCAGTGCTGCTTACTGTACTACATACCAAGGATATTTGTTAGGAGTTGTGTGCCATGCCAGCATTGCACCCATGTGGACATGTGCCTTTCCAGAAATCTTCCTGTGGATAAATTGAATGTCATTACTTGAAATCAGGAGCGCTAGTGTTTTGGACTTTTTAAAAATCATCCTCGTAGTGTGTGGGTAATTCACAATGAACAGGCACATGGCAGGGACCTGAGAATGCTGTGCAAGGAACTTAAAGACAACTCTGGATGTGAAATACTCTTCAATTCACATACCCACAGTTAGAGAACAAGAGAAGCAAATTTAACTGCAGCCTGAAAAAACCCACCATGTACCTATCTGGGGACTGACTGCTTTCCTAAGCTGCTGGAGAAGCAGAAAGCAGGTGGACATGAGCACCTCTTTGTTGAAAGCCCTATTGCCCAGGATTCACCATCAGCAAAAAAACCAGGCCCTTCTTGTGTTCCCTCCCCTCTCAGCCATACTCACCTCTAGTATATTACTTCAAGACCTGCACTCCTTTGCATTATGTGATTGAACAAGCTGTTGTGATTAGTAGTCTCAGTACATCCAGCAGCTAGGTAGAGCAACAGGGTATTAAAAATACATGTTAAACTGCAGGAGACCACAGGGAATCTGGAAACCTCTGTGGGTTTAAGTGTCAACAGATGGCACAGCATGACCTACTTTGGAATAAATAAATTAAAGAAGAAAGGGTAAAGTTGCTCTGTCAAGAAGTGTCTGTGCTGGTACTGGGAAGCTGTGGAGCTGCAGCGCTCAGGGGACCAACAATGGGGTGTCTGGAGGCTGCCAGCTGACTTTGCAGCCCAGGCATCATTAGTATGTGTTGGCTGTTCAGTAGCCTACTCAATATGTGCTGGTAATATTAATCTGGGTTTCCTAGCAGCAGGTGCCTCTATCATAAGATTTTCTAGCCTGATTACTTTGCAGATTGGCTGAAAGTCCAAGGTTTGAGTGACTCAAAATAGCAAAATTAAATTTCCAGCCCTAGCAATGTCTCTTCTGGAGTCAGGCTGGGTACTGATTCTATGGTATCACCTTTTACTTTTAAAGGATGCTTACAAAAAAAGGACTTCATTCTCCAAAGAAAAGAATACAGCCCAGTACTTTCAATAAGCACCACACACATAAAAACAGTTGTCAGATTTTTCAAGTCTCCTCTTATATTTACTTTAAGGTATACACCATCTATTATTACTACTGCTAATTTCCAATGGGAACATGAATTGTGTTATTTCTATAGCATCAAGTGTCCTCACTCTCCTCATCAGCTATTTTATAAATTTCACCTATCTTCATTATTGTATCCAGCCTTTTCCAGAATGTCCCTTTAAAAAGGAGCATATAAGTCCTTCTAAAAGTATAAAGAAAAAAAAACCGAAACAAACTGGAGAACATTGTCTGTTGTGAGACACAATGTGCGGACAGGTCAGATGCTTTACTGAGCTCTGCTTGCGGAGTAACATGGATGTAAAGCTCACAGTTCCAGCATGTATTCTCTTGATTTTATGGACAGTTAATGCAAAACTGCTATTTGCTACCTGGCAAAGAGAATGAGCTATCTTAAGCCCGCTGAGCACCCTGTTTGTGAAACAATATAACCAATTAATTATGTAGTATGGATAATTTAAGTTTTTTTAATCTGTTCAAATTTTTACAATTTAAATGCTTGTAAACATTCAGTTCAGTTATGAATACAGTGTGTGTTCTTGGCATCCTGCTTGTAACATAAGGATATGCTTTCCCACCAATCTGGGACAAATCCTCTCAAGGGACACTAGACTAAATAACCATTTGATTTTAGATGACAATTGAAGAATGAAAACATTTTACACAAGACCCATTGTGATTTTTTTAATCTGCTTATTCTTTTAATCCTGTTCATTCTTAAATCTTTCAGCCCTTTTAACTCAATATACAGGTAACAGGGACAGACTGATTTTAAAGCTTTCCCAACCTGTTAGCCTTATGGAGATATATTTATACTCTCTGACAGGGAGAATCCTGTATGACAGGGAAAGGCCGAAGGCATTCAGCCATCCAACCCTCTGCCAGGCTCCATTTCAGATGATCAGAACTGACCCTGAGTAACCTGGCCTGACCTGGCAGCCACCCCTGCTGTGAGCAGGAGGCAGGACCAGAAGACTCCTGAGGTCCCTTCCAGCCTGCATTACCTTATGGTCAGGTTTTGGGAGCTACTGGTTGCATTAGACTTTAATACCTTTAATGTGGTGAGTCTTAGCAAAGCAACTTTTCTGGAGTGCCAGAGGAACTTTCCAAACCTCCAACTGTGCAGATAGACCTGCAGCTCTCCCCGTGGTGTAGGTTTTCAGCTTACATGAGAAACATCTCAGATACCCCACCTTGGAGCCACACACCTGCCTTGAAAGAGAGGAAGAAATTGTTATAACTCATTGATATACTCAAAATATACATCTCACTTCCTACAGCAGCTGTGACATCTCTTTCTGCTCCTTCACTTAATACAAGCCATGAGCCATGGCCACTGGAGGTCCCAGGGAGGCACACTGGCACTGCAGCCACCTCATGCCGTGCACAGACCTTCCCATCAAGCAGGCACAAATCCTTGCTGCCCTCCCATGGCAGCAGATCTGATGTCACCACTTTGGCTGGGGAGGGTTAGAGACCATCAAATGGATGCCCTGCAGCACACAACATGTTTCTTCCTACCTCAAAAGGATGCACAAACAGCCCTTTGGATGAGTATATCATTGAGGTGTACGAACAACACACCCTTCTGACAAGGCAGGTCTCATCCTAGTTCATGGGGTGATCATCATCCATCACGTTTGCTTCCTTAGTGTCCTTAGTAGGATACACATTATGTAAGGGGAATGAAAATTATGAAGGTATATGAGTTTGTGGGGAAATTATTAGTAACTTCATGGCTAGTGTGCAAACATGGACCTTTGTTCAGTACCTGCTCAATTTTGTTCTGCATTGTCACATCACTAAGTCCGCCCACTAATAGAAAAAATAAGCATGAGTGTAAGTGTCTGTAGAGTCAGGTCTTAGACCCATGGTGACATTTTCTGTGACTGATTCCATTTGTTGTGCGTGTTTGTACTTACTTTTTCTCAGAAATACCTCTCCCAGCACTTTGAATGTCCTCTCCTTAGTAATGCAGAAGCGCTGCTATCTGGACAGGAGACCCACACTTAGTTAAAAAGCTAAAGAATGAGAACTGTCCAGACATGTGGTAAATGTTCCAGCATGAAGTGAACTTTATCCCATTATTATGAAGGACTAAATCATTAATGAATCTTTATTTAGCTTCCTGGTCAGGATGTCCCTAAATTTTCATCTGTTACATATCTGATTTGCTTTTATCTCCTCCAGATTCTGTGCTTAGACAGAAATACTCAGTTTACATGTAGAATATAGAAAAGTTCTTGTGAAATTACTTTGAACAAAGGCCTAGATTCACAAAAACCTGCCAGCACCATTTTCTTTTGAGGAGATGGTACAGATAATGCTGTCTTTTAAATGTTTTCTGATATTTATTCTGCTGATGATATCATCCAATTCACAGCAATACTTTTTATTCTTCACATGACTAATTTGGTAGCACAAATCCGGAGCTGTCAGAAATCTGAATGCAAAGAAACTATTCTTAAAAATAAAAAACTGTGTTGTGAGGTATCTAGATATAAGACCAAGCAATATATATGAGCACTGTTTACAGAATTGACAAGACAGATCAAGGATGCATGACTAAGATGTAATTCCTGGTATAAAAATACTTTAGTTTTCCTGAAGAAGTGCTGTAATAATAGCCTGTTGGATTTGCCTGTCAGAGAATAGGTGACACTGTGACACTTCTACAGCTGAGATTTGAGAACTGAGATGACAGTCTCAGTTCCACTCCAGATCATTTCCAAGATGCTGTGTATTAACAGGGTAATCAAGGACAAAGTCACAGTCTGGGTCATTACAGGAAAGGCCAAAGAAAGTGGAAACATCCGTGTCAAGCTCCCAGAAAAGGTCCTTAGGTTCAGGAACTGGTGTTTCCATTGTCAAGAGAAAATCTGTCCTGGTACAGTGACACTCCAAGACCTCCATTAAATCAGAGTGACTGTTCATGTGAGGAAGCAGAGTAGAAGGAGAACTTCAGTTTCTGTTGTTCTGCACCGAGATGCTGTTCCAGTGCCTGTGACATTAAAGTGATGTCATGAGCACCTCCTGAACAGAGCTGAGGCTAAACTGTCAAGCCTTGCAAAACCTAATCAAAAAAATTAATAGCTAACTGAACAAAAGGCCAGGCTGAGTGAGTATGAAATAGGATCCATACTCTGAACTGCAATTAGCTCATTTGGATCAGGTGAACAGTTGGATTGGTTTCATGGGGTATTGCTAAAAGACTTAGGTTAATTACAGTGAAAGGTGATGCACAGGTAAATTAGACAAGTAATCATCTGGTATCTCATATAGAAATTCTATTTTAAAAGTCAAAATTAAGTATATTCAGTTAAAAGTATTAGGGACATTTTGATAAGCTGTAGTATATTTTGTTTTATCCTGTGTAGAGGAGGATTTTCAGTTGTGATAATGTATGGCTTTTAGGCTTTTAACTGAAATGTTAAACATTTTAACTGGGGTTAGTCATAAAGTATGAGCACAGTCCAAGCATACAATTTGGTTGGTTCTAAATTCAGAGTGAGATGGTATATCATACAAAAATTGTTTTCAACAATTAGGATGCTTTTAATAAAAAAGAAACTTTTAAAGGCCTCCTTCTTTTTTTCTTAAATATTTTTGCCAATTGAGTAATAGCTCTCATTAGCCATGAAGTTGCCTGTACATTCATGTAGCAGCGAATCTTTAATTTGTCACTTAATGGGCATCCAGTCTACAAAATGTACTGCTGAAAAATACTGCTAAAGTCAAAATCCATCAGGCCTGAAAAGTACTGTAACTTATTTATATTTATAAATACTATAATTAATCAAAATAATTTAGAAATATTTTTTAAAAAGGGAAGTTTGAAAGAGAAATGGAAAAGCATTATATTTTACACTACTGTCTAAAAGCTTACAGATTTCTTTGGAAATATATGACTTGATACCTATCTCTTCTATGTTCTGACTAGCTTAGTACTGACAATATGTACCAGCCTAGATAAACTAGTGAAGTTCTGAAAAACAGAGTTATTTATAATCTCCTCCAAACCTGTAAAAATATTGCCCAGAAATATACATGCCCCTTTTTGTTTGCTGACTGTTAAGTTGAAGCCAGGATTAGACATATGTATCTAACTTTCAGGCCCTTGATTTATGACATATTCTTCACTGTTCATCCTGTGATAAAAGGACAGGATAGAGAGCAACAAGGTACAGTTCTGTTTATTGAAATTTCCTCCAAAGTTCATAAGTTTGCAGAAGGAAATGTGATTTTTCTAATTTTTTAAAACCCCAGGGATGAAGTCATTAATATGTCATGAGATTGTGTTTCACAAAATACACTATTTCTAGTGTATTTTGTACATGGGGCCAAAAGTGCATTGGATGTTTTCTTTTAGAAATTGGAGTTTCCTGCCTAATCCACTAGTTCTAATCTCCAGCTCCCTTTTTGTTAAAACATGAGCTGAAGAAAACCAAAAATATTAACATTTTTTTGGTTTTCTTCTATTCCTTTTTGGTTGCTATTCTTTCATTGTTCTGACCAGTACAACAATAATTCAAAAATATTTTTGCCTAATACATTACTGCCTGCTATTCTCTACAAATAAATACATTACACTGAGTCACAAATACAGATTGAGCTGCTGCTGGCGGTGTTTTCCATCTGCAGAGCCTTTCCCCAAACTGCCTGACGACATCACATAGATTATTCTGACTCACTGTGATCTCACAAAGCCCCTGCCTAATGCAAGTATTAGTAGCAGCAAATATTAGCAGTGGACATCAACTCGATGAAGCAGCAGAGTAAAGCAGATAGAGAACTTTTAAGAGTGGTTGAGTCTGTCTGTGATGAAAAATAAATACAGGGAAGGATTGATTTAATCTGTTTATGTAACTGACTTTAAATTAACTTGCAATTAGGCCCTCACCAAGAATTACTCGGTGATTATACCCTCCAGCTGCCCAATACAAGCATGGGTTCTGGGCAAGGCTGTAATGAAGAGGGATGGGCTACTGCTCCCCAGATGGGTCCTTTCGGGGCTACCCCTGTGGAATGCCAAAGCAAGCCACTAGAGGGAACTCAGCCTATGCCCTACGAGGCCTTGACACTGGGTTTTCCCTACTACTCACTTCCTTGGGCCCCTAAGCAGAGCATACGTGAAGCTATGTTCACGTGCTTTAAAGATACCTGCGGCAGTAACTCCATCTGCTGAAGCAAACGTACCAGTGCTCTATTGCATCCTATATGGACATGGCACATTTCATCTTTTCTCTCAGTAGTAATGTGGTTTTTTAACCTTCTGTCTGTTAATTCTTTTCTTTCCTTGTCACCTCTTTGTCCACCTGGTGTCAATGCTCCCTGGAAGTGGACCAAAAAGTTACTGGATGTGTCCATGGTTACTTTGTGTGTAAAATGCATTCCCTTACATTTTTGGCACAGAAGTTAAGGAAGGGTGGAGATGTGCTAGAGGTCCTTAAAAAGCGATGTCAGGGAGGCTGGATGCAGCTGAGGAAGACAATATGGAGAAAGGTTTCTGTGTCAGCAGAGCTCCTTCCTCTGGTCATCAGGTATCAGCTTCCCACTCCTTCACCTTCTTCAGTATCTCACTGAAGCCCAGAGGCAAAGCGCGTCCTTCCCAGTCCCAAGAGCGCTGCCCACATCACCATCTCAGCAGTGTTAAAAGTGAGCAAAGCCTTTCCTAAGAAAATTGTGACGAAGATGGTATTTGGATCAAGGCAGCAAGACTTGATCAAGATTACTTTTACCCTTCCCCCACGTCTTCACACTGTTTTCCCATAGTATTTGAAAAGTAGGGCATGTATGTGTTAAAAATCATGTAAACATACAGCAGTTTGGAAGACTGGAAATAATCAGTTGTAAAAGCAATACAGGTTAAGTCTTCAGTGTTGCCACAGGGGAGAGGACAAAATCAGGCTGTATTGCCTGTATAGAAGTTTCTGTTTCATTTCAAGGCTATTTAGGGGTGTGGACTGACCTCTCACCGAGTGCTGCTTCTGGGGCTGTGAAGGGAAAACCAGAAAACTTGGGTTTTTTGGAAGGCTGCCTTCTTTAAACACTCTGAAATACAGTGATACAGCCATCAAAGCTCGCATGTTTCAGAACATTACTGAGGCTGGTGGCTATGTGGTCCAGATGGGGGTTCATCAGAACTGGGGGTCCTAACCTAACCCCTCCTTTTACCCCAACACTTTCTAAAGACAGAAATTTCAATGTGTATGTTGCTTGTTCATTTTTGTGTACCAGCTATGGCTCTCCAGAGCTTCAGCATGTATTCCCAACAGCATTGTAGTCAGAAAAATAAAAGAAATAAAAATTCATAACTGAAAAATAAAGAGAAAAAATGAAAAGTGTTCAAAATAGGAGTTGAGTTGAACTAACAGTGCACAGGCACAGTTAGTTGATCAGAGTTATCTCTGTGGACAAAGTAATGGCACCTGTGTTACCAGTTTCTCTTCATTAAAGTTAACTTACATGCAGGAAGAAGTCACATGGCTGCTGTTGAATTCAGTCTCAATGGTTATAAATTAGAAAGACTACCCTTGACCAAAATGAGAGAAAACACAAAGGAGCAATGTAAACTCTTACCTTGAATTGCCTATGACACAAACAGGTCAGAAATGTTTGGCCAACCATGGAACTACCACTGAACAGCCACCATCCTACAGCAGAAGGCTAAGGAGTTTTGGACCTGGACATGTGACAGGCTCTCAGACAGTAGACCCAGCCTAGAAAATTAGATTAAAAGCCTTGGTTCATGAGTGTCAGAGCTGCATACAGCATTTGCATCTTCCTGTATGTTCTCCTGCCAGTGACCAGACCATGTCAGACCTCTCAGACTTTCTGATCTCTGAGGAAAGTCTTAAACTCTAATTGTTTGGGGTTTTGAGTTGTGTTTGACAGATAATTCTGTGGTATCTGTGTGGACCAGTACATCAGTTGTTTCTCGTCCTTCAGGATATCAAGTGAGGTATGTTATGGTTATCAAGGCTTGACAGGTCAATTCATATCAGGTTGACAGGAGAAATCTCAAGAGAATTATTGCCTCTTGTAAAAATCTAACTGTCCTCTAGGAAAAAGTGCATACTGTCTTGGAGGAATTGTACCCAGAACACAGCAGA
Source organism: Geospiza fortis (assembly GCF_000277835.1). Classification (NCBI taxonomy): domain Eukaryota; kingdom Metazoa; phylum Chordata; class Aves; order Passeriformes; family Thraupidae; genus Geospiza; species Geospiza fortis. Next base: position 6,691,985 of record NW_005054328.1, on the reverse strand, counting down.
ATAAATGTGGCACACTCAGTTTGATTTTTCAGGTGAAAAGACCTACATGTGTGAACATTTGTCCAGAAGTGAGGGAAACTGAGAACAATTAAATGCATTTAGGAGGAAATACAAGAAAAAAGACACAGCTGTAGCGAAAAGTAAAGAAAACAGTTGGGGAAAGTGATGGGAAAACTTGAGGTGTTAAGAAGGATTGGCTGATGGTAGACAAAAACTGGATCAGTCACAAATTACACGTTCTGTCCTCCTGGAGTAAGATGCTCTCTCTTGGGAAAGACTGGGCCTCTCCCTTTCTTCCAGGATCTAATAAGGCTAAAGATAAAGCAAATGTAAATCGAGGAACTCAAGGAACTCTGAGGGTATTGCACATGTCCATGGCCCTCTCAGGCAGCTGCTGGCTGCAGCATGTTTGTGCAACAATGGAAAGCAGCAGCTAATGAACAGAAACTGCTGATCTATCATCAGCCACCCCACTGCTGGTTATGAGGAGAGGACAGTGGTGTGTATAGATTATATATTGTATCAAAGGGTCCAAAAAAAGGATGGAAAAAAGTGTAATATTAATCTTTGTTGTGCAAATTACTAAAACTATTTTGTAATAAAACTGTATACCACACAAAACCTAGGTGCATCGTGATTTATGTCACCAGTCCTATCAAACTACAAATATTTCTAAGCAGAGCCTTGTATTAACTGCATTTTACATACTATATAGTGAGGTAAGGAAGACTTGCAGATCACACACAAAACAAACCACGTGTACTGGCAAAGGCAAAACCTGGCTGGCCCTCCAGACACTATGGTTCACTTTCTGGGTGAATGAACAGCCTACTGAGGGACCTCAAGCCAGCTAGTTCCCTTCTAGCATGCCTGTATTCCCAGCTGTAAAACATACAGTAGGCTTCTAACATACAGTAATGTACATACTTTATCTGGCTACTTCTAAAAAAAGTGAAAACCTGAGAGCAGTAAGCACTTGTGCAGCATTTTGTAACACTTGAAGCAGCGCTAAGCATTAAGAATGCTGCACCAAGGTGCAATTTCTAGTAATGAACAGTAGGTACTGAGCAGTCAGATAAAAAGTCAGTTACAATATCTGCCATGTCACATGGTCATTCTTCAGATGGTCCCAGTCAAGGAGTAGAAGCAAATTGAGTTTCATCTAGCCATTAAAATTCCTTAAATTTGCAGTAACATCAACTACCCCAGGAGATAATTTTTTCTTGCAGTATCTTTCCTTCCAACATTAAATAATGATGACATCTACGCTGCTACTCTCATCTCTTAATTGATGTTGTTTTTCAGAGTATTTTTTTCTCCCTGTCTCGTCATTTTTTTCCCTTTTCACTCCTAGTACACAGGAGAAGGGGTACAAAAAAATTATCCCTTTTTTATTACTTGCATACAAAGAATGTCTAAAATTTGGACAAGGTCCATCAATTTACGGGTTCATTAATTCTTACAATGACTTATTGCTATTCTAAATAACATGATAACATACAATTTGTGAATATCCTGATGCTAGGAATGAAACTTACAAAAGCTCCATGCTACATACACACAGAAGCAAATTACAGATCTCAAATTACATATCATTTTAAGTGAGGCCACACCTTATTCTTTGTTTTGCAGCTATGTCACTAGGCAGTGAAGGACACAAGAATCAGGTGATGAGAGAAACTAGAGGAAAGCCTGACTCTCGATATTAAGCCCTTTATTAAATGTAGCTCTAGGTCTTGTTTCAGGAAATGAAACACAAAGTAAATTTTATTTTGATGGCCATTGCCATCACCACTTATAAGGACATTGGCAAATTATAGGGTTCAAAGGCCTACTTGATGAAAACACACTGCTTCATTAAAGGAGCAAATGGCATCTTTAAAACAAACAGCAATCTCCTCAAAACCTTTTGCTTTATGACCTTAAGAATGGCACAATGGCCATGATGATTACACCACTTCTTGAAATACATACAGCCACTTACTGAACTACAATAAAAGAGTCAGCAAAGTCTGACTGTATAAATGTGAGAAAAGTCCTGGATTCCCAAACACTTCCTCTTCCAGGCACAATTTAGGGAAATCACACCAGTTTACTCACCACTGGCAGCCTACACTGTAAGTGCACGTAACCAGCCTAGTTCTCAAACTGAAGACAAGTGTTTATGAACCACTCAGACTGAGTGGTGCATCTGCCACACACTTGTATTAATGTCATTAGGCTAATGTTAAATAAAAGTACCAATGCAGCATTCCAAGTGAGTCAGGGCTTTGCGAAATCTAAATCTGTTTTCTGGGAGTTGAACAAATGAGATTTTATTACCTCATGGGAAAAAAGTTCAAGAGGAATGCTGACTTCAACACAGGGGAAGACTCTGCTAGGACATGTTGGTTGTGCAGATTAATTCCTCAGGAAACTTTTTCAAATTTGGCTGAATTGTTGACCTTCCCGCCTTGGTTCTGATAACATTCTACTACACTTTCAGAGCAATCCAGAAAGTTCACAACCTCAAAATTGCTGATAACATTCTGTTGCTCAACTTCAGCACTTAGGTCCTTTTATTGGATAATGTATTTCTCTTTAATTGATGGATATGCCCTTCATCTATCTTTTCTAGTGAAACAGCAACTAAATATTTATTTCTCGTTATCAAAAATATTTAACACTGTAGTTCCTGTTCAACAAAGTAGCATCAGTTTTTCACAGTAGATGTTCACATTTTACAATTTTACTTCTTACTTACATCATAGCCTCTTTCAGGTAAGAACCAGCCTACTCCTAACAGAAAACCATCTTAGAAATTTCAACAGAAAATAAAATCTCCTTAAAAAGCTCAGTCAAGCATATAATATGAAAAAAAAATATTTAAAGAACACATTGTAAAATCAAAATTCAAAGAGCACAAGAAGTTGTAGAAGAAAATAAGGAATTTGTTTAACTGCATAATGGAAGCATCAAGACTTTGCTTCCAGAACCTGAAGGGAACCCACAAGAAAGATGAAGACTTTTTACAAGAGCATATAGGGACAGGAAAAAAGGGGAATGGCTTCAAACTGAAAGAGAATAGGTTTAGATTAGATATTAAGATGAAATTCTTTGCTATAAAGGTTGTGAGGCACTGGAACAGATTATCCAGGGAAAGGTGGGGATGCCCCATCCCTGGAGGTGCTCCAGGCCAGGTTGGATGAGGCCTTGAGCAGCCTGGTCTAGAGGAGCATCCCTGCCCATGGCAAGGGGGTTGGACCTGCGTGATCTTTAAGGCTCCTTCTAACCCAAGCCGTTCTATGATTCTATGACTCTGTGTAGAAAATAAAGGCAAACTTATTTCCAAAATTACAATGAAACATAATCTATAATCTTCAGGCTTTATATAATCTATACAGCTTTGCACTTGATTTCAAAACTGTCTAAATAAGAAAAAAATCCTTAAGTGCGACAGTTATCAAATGTTTTATAATGCAAAAACTTAAAAAATAATCTGAAAATAATTAAAATATGGTTTAAAATTACATGTCTTGGATAAAATATTAATCAGATGGAATTAAATTAAATTGACAGTCTCATATGCAGATGGCTTAAGTATTCAGCAGAATTCAGCAAAATCTGTGAAGAGATCCTGGTGTAATAGAGTTCAAATGCGCACAGGATTTCTAGCTCCTGTTGCATTAGGAGGCAGAAACATTTCAGCCTGAGAGCACCAAGCCAGCCATTATTAACGAAGCTGTCTAATGGGCTGAGCCTTAGCCATGCATGAGAACCCAACAGATACCTCTGTCCTCCATGAGAGCTACATTTCAGGACCATCAACGCATTAACATTTAACTGTTTGAAAGTAAGGTGGTAGTTAATTCTCAGTAGATGCCCCTGCAGTTCTGCACAGCATAGCACTAGACTTTCAAGCAGAAAGAATTTCCATTATCTGAGGAGCTAATATTCAGTTTCCTTAATGACCTCAGAAGATTTAATAAGGTATTTATTTAATTCCTGTACTGCAAACACATGACTAGCTGATAACACATCCACTGATTTTGTTAATTTTCTTCCTTAAAGGCTGGTCACTCTGTAAGTGTCACTCCGTAATTTCATATTACACTGCAAACAAGCCCTCCAAATATGACACTAATATTTTGCTGGCTCTGAACTCGAAATTTAAGAGTACGTTCATGTAATACAATGGCTCATCTTCAGGAAACTGGGATAAGGAATCTGTCAAAGTGAAGGAAATCTTAAGAGTGAAAATCCCTATAAGATGATATTGTAAAAACATAAAGGAAAAAAACCAGGAAAGTGACAAGTAAGGTGCAGAATAAGGTCCTAAATGATGACTACGTTCTTATTTTCAGCTGGTCATGTTGAAGTGCAGGTTGCCCTTAGGCCTAATATACAAACCTGTCCATTGTGCAGGAAGGGGCTCAGCCCAAAGATCTCAGAAAGACAGAAATATGAAGTGCTCCAACACTTCTGCGGGCTCATTGACACAGACGTGTGCTAAATAAGCTTCGTTTTTTTTGCTACTATTTAGAAACACCAGATTGTTATCTTACCCTTTAGGGTCCAACAAGTTATGGGAAGTTTTAAGTTCCCAACACTTCAGAAGTCTCACCTACCAGCTCTCAAAGAATTGACTGAGGAGCTGAGAACTACTGGCAATTAACATTTAATAAATTGTTTAACCCTAAGGGATGTGTTGGCAAATCAGGGCAGGAACAAAGAGGTATGCGACTTCGATAAATTTTATCCAGGATCAGAGCTAGCATTCACTCTGTAAGCTCCAAAAGGTAAGGAAGGGGCTGTTGGCAATGAGATAATAATCAGGGGGATAGAGGACACATCCTTCTAAACAATGCCAACCCACTGGCTGATAGAAACGCCCTCTCGTCAAGCTAGTTAGCAAGATTCACGGCGACCAGACAAAATTAACCATTGCCTAAAGCTATGGGTAAGACATTTTGTTTTGCACTTGGGTGACACACAGGCAAAAAGGGGAAAAAAAAGAGAAAAGCACAACGGCAGATCAATACAGCATTTTCCAAATATAGCTAACTCAGACTTACAGTCTCCTTCAGTCATCCTCGGCAAGATTCCAGTAGCATTTTTCTTTGCCCTAATACTGTTTATCTAAAAAAAAATCCCACAAACAGAAAACCAGGAGGGGTTTTGTTCATTTTTAGAAGATGGGGGACACTAAATTAGAGAGTATTTAGATTAGGCAGGAAACTGGGTTGTTGAAGCCACACACTGACCTCGAGTACACCCATACCGGTCTCCTTTGCAAGACAGTGAACCTCTAATTCTTTGGGGTAAACCAAAAATTTTGTATCAACCCTTAGTTTAGAGCATCGATAGCTAAATAGCCTAATTCTACAATTACATAACCAACATCTACAAGCAAGCCAAAAACCCCTTAGTTTTTGAGTTTTTGACCAAGCTTATGTCAGGGCTGTACTAATGAATCCTGCCAACTGCCCCGTGTGGAATGCAGCAATGCTCTGGACCAAAGCTGCAGCACAAACACACATAATGCAGCTCAGTCTGTGTCTCTGAAGATGCAACTCACACTAGGGAGCCACCTCAGCCCGATACAAGCAGCCCTTTTCTTCCTACGTACCTCTCCTAGCTCTCCTAGGACACCAGAGCACAGAGAGTGTATCTTTTCTGGTGGATCCAAACTTAAAAACGCTTTTCTATCTTAGGTAGATTTCACAAACTTCCTAGTATTAATCTTATTTAAACACTAGATTAGGAAAATAATTGCTCATCTGTAACCTCCTCATCATGCCTATCAGACCAATCCACAGTCCAATTGCTTAAGAATTTTAAGTCAGGGGGATGTATTTTCCAGCATAGCTACAAGCAAGAGACAAATCTGGTGAAAAACACGAAATTCGACTTGCTCCATTCATTTTGTGCCACTGCTTACTTTCAGTGTTGACTCGTTTAATAGCCACATACCATGAAAACGTTTAAGGAGTATTACTGCATGAATTTCAATGTCTAAGTGCCCAACTTGCTTGAACTCTCAGTTTTCAACAAACAAACCAATCCTAGAATGATTTGTCACAAAGGTGGCTTTTTTTTTTAAACATAAGGAATTCTTGGTGCATTATTGATCTCCTAATTTTCCCTGAGATAATTAAAAGACAAAGTATTCCTACACATGCACTAGAAGGCTATCAAGTGACTTAAATTCACATACTTGAATTAACAGACACACACTCAAAGAAAAACAGAGACACGTATAAGGGGAGGCCAAATTGTTTTATTTAATTTTTTTAGTGACCAATTGAATTTTTGGCAGAAAGCTCTGCTCTTTCCTTTTTTTTTTTCCTTGGCTTTTGTTTTTAAACTTTTTTTAAAGAAATCAGCAGTGCTTAAATTGGTGGGTTGGAATTTTAGTCAAACTCCAGTTAATTTTAAAAACAAACAGATGAACAGGAATTCCAGATAGTTTCCAGAGCAGAGGGCAAAGCTTCACATTTGTATGAAAATTCCATATTTATACTTGATTGGGAGACAGAATGTAAAACTATTGTCAGTAGTGCACGAATAGAACATTCACATTTGATCTGGAACCTTAATCAGAAAGCTGTACTCTCCTTCCAAAATTTTCATTACCTTGTGCAAAGCAAGTCAAGTCTTCATGTGTCAAGCACACACGTAAAATTGTCCATATTTTATATACAAGACATCTACCAATCAGGCAGTGCAAAATACATCCTTTCATAACAAAACTAAAATGTACCTCTCAAAGTATGAACAAGAATATACACATAATACAAGATGTACACTATTTACACAACCATAAAAAATATAATACAAGGAATTTTTTTGAATGCGATTATAAGACTTGACAGTCTTTTGCAATTTTTGTTGCAACAAGGCATGTTTAAGTTTCCTGGATGGAGTTTTCTTTGCCAATTACTCAAGAGATCTTGGAAACTACACTTGAACTTTTAGGAGAGTTTTCAAATGGACTGCCATCAACTCCCTGTTTTGGTCAGACAGTTCAGCTGTGCCACCCACCCAGTGGCTGGGAGGCTTTGGAAGGACACTGGGAGATGGTGGGTCACTGAACTTTGCCCCAGCGTAATTTTCTTTTTGGCTCACTTCATTTAGGGCGATAGGTTTCTTGGACTTGGCATTTCTGAAGTTTTCTGTGTTTTTAAGTGGCTTTTTCTCCTGCTTCTGAACTATTTCTGGCGACACAGAATCCTGCCAAAAGTTCTCTATCTTTTTCGCCGAAGCGATCTTCGTCACTGGCGTGTTACACTTACTCTTCTGCCTGTTAATCTTTGGTTGTTCACACAGGTGTAAGCTGTGAACGGGCTGGCCGTAGGGAACGGCCGCCTTCTCTGTCTTTCCCATCTTGTTTTTTAAGAACTGCGGAGACAAAGAACAATCAAGTCAACTACGACCTCCGCGCTCCCTCACCGCCTCCAACACTTACTGAAGCGCCGGGAGCCACCTCGGCAGGGGGAGGGGTACCGAGAATCCTTCTCCCCGCTACTTCTCGCTTACCCGCAGCTC
>NW_005054328.1:6666192-6682638 GCF_000277835.1 Geospiza fortis | reverse complement strand
CAGGCGGCGAGGACCTGGGGCTGCTGCTGTCTCGTTCCGGCGGACCCACCGCTCACGGCGTCCGCAGCTCCCACCTGCACATCCTCGTTCGCTCTCCCTGTGCGTGACTTGCCGGCAGCAGTGGCCAGATCGCCTGTGTTGATCTGGACGAAGGGAAATTTTTGCGACGGACGAAGGAAAAAGTCCCGGTTGAAAACCGCGGGGTATATGGCAGATGGTGCTTTTTAGCTTTAGCTCCATTAAAGAATTTGGATTCCACATGCCTTACGCTTTCTATTTATTGAGGGCTAAGAGAAACTAACGAGTATTAGTTAAAAGTAGATTTTTGTTTAAATCAAATTCAAAATTCTTGTGAGTACCTGCTTGATGCTTACAGGCATCTGTGCTTATTTGTAGTTGATTTGGAGCCTGAAGAGTAATTCTCACCTATGTTTTTATAGCAAATAAACTCCCTGAACACCACTCTTGCTTACAGGACACAGTTTTAAGATAAGAGTAAGTTTAATACAAACAGCAAAGACACTTGTTTTCTGAGAAGAATATAAAATCCACGGAAGATAATTGAGATTCAGATAAGAACAAATCATAAGCAAAGTTCGAAATAAAAGCTTTCAGATGAAATGTGCTTTGCCTCTATTAATCTTTACAGTTTTCATAGTGTAAAAGTTTAAATGGCATCACTGTGAAATGATCCTGTTATTTTGTAGTTTGCTTTTTTGATTTTTTTTTCTTTCCAGTTGGGAAAATATCTAATTACATGAGGAATAGGAGTACATTATGACGTTACGTGGGTGTATGACTGACATAAAATGACTGCTTTGGAATAATTTATTTGTATAACTTGAAGTTTTTGTATACAAATCACAGTGTGCAGAAGTGATTTTGCTATATCAGGGAGTGTTTCCTCTGAGACCTGAAAGTAGCTGAATTGTCTACTCGCTAATGTTCCTATGCAAAAAGCCTCTTAGGTGATGCTCTTAGCAATCTGTTTAGGTCTCAAATGTCCCTGTAACAAGATTTCAGCAGAAAAAGGATCAATAATCTTACATCAGTGTAATAGTGCTTTTGGTGACCAGCAGCTTGTAAAAACATTGGAATGAAGGAAGCCAGAAATACTGCTCTAGTCCTGTACCTGTGGTTGAAGAGCAGACAGGTTTATGATGGGCAGAGCTGCTACCCCACCGTAATCTTGAAAACGCCAGGTGAGGGATGGGCACTGTGATACCCTGTGCTTCTGCATGCAGACAATAGTGAATTAGAACAAAATCATTCATGTTAATGCCACCCTGCTTTGCATGATACCAGTCTCTGGCCTGTTTTGAGCCCCTTGGCATGGCTATGTGTCCCTCAGCACAGGGGTGTGTTTCATGTGTGGCCTTGTTGCCCTAGCAACGGGAAAAGACTGGAATTGGGCTGTGCTAAGGTAGGGCTCTCTCTGGTATTGTCTGCTGGGGAATAGCTGTGGCTCCAGGAGGGGACCAGAGGCCTACCAGAAGTTAGGGGGAAGAAAAAGCTGAACTGCTGCTGCATCCCATGGGCCTAGAAGACACTAAAGATTGCTGAATACCACAGCAGCAGCTGCACTTTTAATAGTTCTGTTATTCCTGGGAAAGTTTGAACTCGTCTATTATGCAGATGCAGTAGTTTTGCTAAGTGTGTTTGGTATATGCCAAGAGCGAACACCAAAGGTTGATCTTGCACAATTTGTGAGTACTGTTGAAATGTACAGGAAAGACCTGCAAGCTTATTTGTGTAGCCATGTATGTACAGCTACTCCTCACTCACACAAGCTAAGGTGAAGCCTTTAAAGTGTTTCAGTACACTCTTGGGTTTTGATAGTCTTTCATTTGCAGTCATCTTCATTCAATGCTAATTCTGTACTAAAATTGTTGAGTCTGTAGAATAAAGTTATTACTTTTATGTTTTTAATTGTTAGTGGTTAGTTGTTGACGTGTTTCACTTACTGTGTTTCTTATTTGGAAAACGAATTTGAAAGCTAATTTAAACTTTGCTTCTGCATCTGCACAGAGACCTTTTAATGTGATTGCAGAGCTGGTTTCAGTCTAGGTCCTCAGGCAATAATTTCTGACAGTGATGTCATTCATGTGATGAAAAAGGAATGACGGACTAGTGAATTGCAAGCATGAAGAAAGCAGTAATTATGCTGTTTGGGTTTGTTTTTTAAATATTTTTCTGAACACATCAGCTTTTTTGAAGGGCAGATTTAACTGAACTTGTTGAAGTGACTCCTGTTGCCGGTGTCTGCATTGTGCCTTTGCCATCCCTTGGGCAGGCACAGCTAAGTTGATGTCAGCCTGTTCTGTGCCCCCACAATTGGTATCGGTTGGTAGCCCCATGGCTGCTGTAGTTCCCAGCCCCCTGTCCATAGCAGCCTGCATTGCTGCAGGAGTGGTGACACTTGCCAGCGTGTGTGTCAGCGCAGTTCTGGTGGCAGCCCTGCCCTTGGAATCCCGTGGGAATCCCTGGGAGCTACGTGCAGCTCTGTCGCTTCTGGTGAAGCTGGTCCTTCTGCAGCCGTATGCATCTCTACTGCCCTTTTGATCCTAGTCCAGGCTTTCTTGTGCACATCCTGTGTTAATTCTAACACCTTCCAGCTTTTGGATGTTGAGAGTGAAAACTTACAAGTTCTTTTGGCCTTTTTTTCTTAGTCTGTGGGTGAGCAGTGTAAAACCATGTTTGGGGTTTCCAAGACCTTCAAATGGCTTGTGTATATTTTCTTGCTTAGTCACTCAGTGTTACAATTGTTTGCTTTCCTTATCAGCTGCCAAGTGAACTTTCATTGTAACAAGATGGGCAAGGTCATGGAAGAAAATTAACAAAATATAATGATGTGCATAGCACTAAGCAAATCCAGATGCAGAATTATTTGTGGACTAGGAACGACATGTCTACTCTGAGAACCACAACTTCATTACAAATTGGCTTCGTCTGATAAATTTTTTTCAAGTGTGAGGTCTGACTGGGGAAATCCTTTTTCTGATTAAGGTATGGTTGGTTCTGCTTCATTCAGTGCATTTTTAGTCTTCCTTCCTTTGTTAGGTTTCCTGTTCTTGACTCTGATCCAGTTCTATATCTGTGCTATTTAAAGAAGCTTTACCAGGTAGAACCTTACTACAGCTGAGAAAAAACATGGTCACAAAAAGCAAGAATGAACTTCACCAGCATTTCACTTTTAAGACTTTTTTCCTAGTGTTGTTTAGCTGCATCAAATGTTCAATAAGTAAATGCATCATCTTTGTGTGTGTTATGTATCTAAAATACACAATATTTTTGGCTGCAATGTGCAGCTTTTAAGTGGTACTTACTCCCATGAGTAGGGTCTTGACTAAGTTACCAGTGTGAGGAGCAGCATGTGAGTTGAATCCAAGAACAAACCTCTTCGTGTTACAGATACAACTATTTTGAAATTATTTCAAACAGCTTGATTGTACTACCAAAAGACAAAAAATTGCCAAGTTCCAAATTATGAACAGCTCTCCAGAGGAGTAAAATCAATTCTTCTAGCAAACTGTGTTAGCCAAAACTGAAAAGAGTGTTAAGACAGACATCTCTTGCAATAGGTGTCATCCAACATAAGACAGGTTGTAGCTGTCAGATGCCACACTACCTTGTCCTGATCAACCCTAGTGTGTACTCATGAAAAAACCAGCTTTTAAAGAAGAGCAGATCATGTTTATGATACTGTCACAACCTGGTTTTATTGCCTGAAAATTACTTTGAGAAAAGAACATTCCTATAAAAATTGTAAATCAGTGCAATTAGTACATTTTTGTGAGCATTGTCTGTACTTCTGGCATTGTCCCCAGCCTAGCCACATCCTGAAACCTCCTGCCATGCATGTAAGAGCACACATGGAAAATTGATGACGCTTCTCTTTTAGAAAGCTTAACGCAGTAACTACGTCAGATGCAGGAATTGAAACATGACTGAATTTGACATTTGCCCCTTCAGCTTAGTGCTTCAGGAAGGCTTTTGTTGCCGTTGTTCTCTGTTGTTTGAAGCTCCAAAACTAGAGATGTGATCAATGGACTTGAGCCCTGAGCTCCCGCCTTAGCAGTCAAGATCCTTGTGCCCCTTGTTGCTACAGCAGTAACATTACGCTTATCTTGTAACAGGAAAAATTATAATCAAAATTTGAAACCTTCCTGAAGTTCTGGTTCTCTTCTATTATTTATACACATTAGAAGCCATAAGATAAACAAACCAAAAACTCATAACCTCTTTGCCCAAAGACTCTTAACTGATTCTCTTCCCAAGTCTGAGAGGATGTGAAAAGATTTCCTAGCAGGGTTGGACTGTCATATGCATAGGCCAGGATGCAGCAGCACTCATTAAGTGGGGGAGCAGAAATGCAAAGGTAAAACTATCTTGATTATTTTCCTCAATTACAGCTACAAAGTGCTGCCACTGTAATTGTTTCCAGAATTTGAGTTAACATTGCTGTGATTAATTACTATGAAGTACCTTTGTTGAAAGTAGATTTTTATCAGAGAAGGGTAATAATTTATGTCAGTATTTTTGTTTTTATGAATGCTAGCTTGAGAGGTAAGAATCCTAGAATTTTATCCAACACTATATTTCTTGTCTTATTGTCACTGAGGAAGTTTTCCCTTTGTTTTCTTTATAGACAAGCTGGAAAAATTCTCACCACTGAACTTGCGTGCAAGACAAAGAGCCGTGCCCAGGGAGTTGTTCAGAAGGGTTTAGTTAAGGACTTTGTCTAGAAATACATGTAAATTAAGGGAAAAAAATCCACAAACTAGCCCAGTCCTGGGTATCTGGTTTGTCAGTGGGATCATTTTACTACACTCAGTAGCTGAAAATTCAAGAACTCCCGTGTTGAAATCCTAAATTTTTAATAAGTGAACTTTCTTTCAATAGCTTAATACCAGCAGTGAAGTTTACCGGCCATTTTCACTCTAATGAGATTTTTCTTGTCTGAACTTGAGCTGATGCTATTCAAGGAAATGCTAACCTGAAAATAAACTCCTTTAAAGCCAAAGTATCTTTTGACTTTGTTCCACTTTCTGTTTTCACTGCCTATGCAATTTGTTTACTCAGTGGATTTTTTTTTTTCTCAGACTGGGACTTTTCCAGTGACGTGTCCTCAGCTGGAAGGGATGGGGACTTTCTCACCACTAAGCAACATTGTGATTTTCCATTTTCCAAAACTCTTCCTCCTTGCCATTTATAGTTGATGATACCGATCTAGTTTGGTTTTGTTTCCCTCTTTAAAGAAAGAGATGTGCAACTAAAGGCCTTTCATCTCTCCTGCTCCGCTGCCATCAGCTTTCTTTTGTCTGCTGAGAGGAACTGGAAAGTAGAAGTGTATCCCCACCCCCTCCTTCCCCTGCTCCGTTCACCATTTTCGGCAGCCACCAGCTGTACCCCATTTCCCCTGGCAAAACCTTGTTCTGGACCTCATCAGTTCTCAGTGCTGTTCTTTGATCCCACTTGTCTTCTGTCTGCAATTGCATGACTTACTACATCTGTGTTATCGTACTGGCAAGGCACCAGCCTTATTTAGCTCAGTTGTGTCCTCTTCTGGCTGCCCTTGTTTTTCATTCCTGTTTGCCTCAAATTTCAAATGGCTATCTGCAGGTCCTGGCCAATGCTTCTGCTGCCTACCTGATCTGTTTTCTTTTGATGTCATACATTCCTTTAGCCTTCAAAATGTCACAGTAAATTACCTTACACTTTCTTCTATAATTCCTTGCTGCTGTCTTCCACAGTGCTTCTTGTATCCAGAATAGCCACCACCAATTGTCTTGCTTTAAAATCAAACTGCAGGCACTGGCAAATCAGAAACTATGTATATAGCCGATAATTATACTAAACAGGAGGCATTATAGAAAAATTAAGTATCTGTAATTGGAGAGAGCTAGGTCTTATTATTTGGTTCTGATTTATTTTAACAATAGGCCAACAAATGCAACTAAAAATTACAAACTACTTGCAAAATAAGACTAGTATAACTGTGAGTGCTGTATCTGGCAGGAGAAGTGCAAATCAATCAGCTGCTGCTTACGTAGGCTCCCAGTGCTGGGTTTATAGAACACCAAATAGGACATGACATGGTGAGATGATGCAATATGTGCAAGTCCCCAAAGCAAACTTTATTGTTTTTCTTTTTAATCATAGAAAGATGAAGTAAATATTGTAGTAAGGCTACTGCTAAAAGAAATTCTGGTCTCCCTGCCTACATTTTGGCATGCATTCACACAGGGCTTTTGCTGACTTTACAAAGAGCTGGATGTATTTTGGTGGAAGTTATGAAATTCAGTGGGATGTGTTATATTTATTACCTGCAACAGACTTTGGAAAGAGATCATGGTAAAAAAGGATGGGATGGCATGTTTGGAGTACAGGGTATGCCAAAGCAGCTCCTTTCTTTTGTTCACCAAGAATCATATGTACATACTTTAGTATGCAAAATCAATTCCTTTTAACAAGATTATTCATACTGTCTATGCTGCACAGACAATGGAAAAAATTCAAATAATGACCAAAACACTAATTCTACAAAATGATAAGACATCTGTTTCAAAGCAAAAATTAATGTTGTACTGTACTGGATAGAATAGCTGTAAAAAGTCAAGCTTAAAAATTGTTAAAATTCAGTTTTTAATAATTGTCAGCTGTGCAGATCTTAATAAGTATGTACAATCTTAGTATGTAAAATGCACATCAGCAATGATTGCAAAGACTTCAGTCCAACATAGTACTAAGGTCTGTTTCTTACACTTTAACTGAACAGTGAGACAACTGATTGGGACAGTCAGCAAAGTAGGAGTCATGGAACATGTTTCCCTTATGTGTTAATATAAACCAGAAAGTTCGTGTAACTTGTTGATGTCTACTGGAATTTACGTAGCACTGTAGGAATTTTTGGTTGCGGCATTCATTCATCAGCACTTACAGTTGTGAAATCACTTGTGCATGCTCTTTGTCCTTGATTATTTATAAGCTATGCTTCAAGATAAGGGTCAGCTCTTTGTCTCAGAAACAGTTCAGCTTGGCTAACAGACAAAACAAGACTGGGACAGAACTATATTTGTTTCTCTACCAATCTGTAATGAGACTTTGAATTAAGTGTCCTGCTGATATCCATTTGCACAATACCTGGGAAACAAAAGTTTTCTGGGTTGAACATAACACTGTGTTACACATGCATGATACACATACAGCAGCATGACTTGTCACTGCTGCCTGCTAGATGGATCTTTAATAGTATGTATTACTTATATGAAAAGGCAGCTGGATGATGCAAACACTGGGGAGTCCTATCAAGAGGTTTCTCTGTTACACTGTTTTATGTTAGGCTTTTTTTTTTTTTTAATCCCTTTTTAGGTCTTAACAGCTCCCTCGGGGAATGCTACTACTGAGCCCTTTTTTCCATTCCCAGCTTGCTTTCCTGGTTAGTGGATTCTTCCTTCTAGGTTACACTGTTGTTCTGAACAACTTCTAAGAAAGTAAATTAACAAATGTACTTTGTGTATAGTATACATCGTGTTGGCTCAGCCAATGTGCTAGTAGGCTGGAATACTCGTATTTTGGCAACCTATTCGATAGCAGGTGTGATTGAAAGTGAGTTCTCACTGCAGAAGAGTTTTTTCGAGTTGCTGCAGAAGTGGCATGCCCATAGGGCAGAAAGAGATCAGCGATCCCACAGGGAGCTCTGCAAGCTTGACTCCAGGTTTCTTTAGAAGGCAGAATAAAGAATAAATAGGCCAGGTGGTAAATTGCTTGTACCACCACAGATTGGCTGAGGTGGATCTGCGGGGCTGGCAAGTACTCACTGCAGGCCACCTGATACAGAAATTTCTGTATCTCCAAGGTGACTAATGCTGTCAAAACTGGATAGACAGTTACTTATCGGGGTTTTGGATATTATGGGTCATGTAGAAGAAAATAATATTTGACATTAAACAAATGATGAATGTAATTGAACCATCCTTTGCAGCCCTCACCCCGTAAAAAAAGAAAAAGCAATTGCCAATTTTTGTGCATGTGGTTTTGCCACCCAAAACTAAAATAAAAAAAATTGTTTATGGTGACAGTGGGTGTCAGTAACAGATGGAACAAAACATAGCTAGATCAGGAACAACAAGGGATATAACCCCAGTTTGCTAATTGTGGTTGTAAGAACTGTCCTGGGTTTAACTTTGTCTTTTCTATATTGCAAATCTGAAGAGACACAGGAATAAAATTCTCCCCTCATTTTTCATTTAGTATAACTGATATGTTTGTTTCAAGATCTGGATTAATAATGTCAGTTCTAACTTCAATTAGTTCAGCTTTACACATAAAGCTAACCCAGATTTCCTTGGTAGATTGCAAACCTAAGAAAATCTGAGGCTCTGTTTCAATATTTGTCTGCAATGCCAGGCATGTGTTAAAGCAGCCTGAACAGCTCCTCTCCTGCCCAAGCCATGCCCACTTGTTCCTTTTCATCCACTGCATTTCCCTCTGAGTTTATCCAGACTCCTTGTGCAGCCACAAAACAAACCAAAGTGAGGAACTCCACCCAGCTGAGCCAAGCAAGGAGAGAGTGGAAAACTTGTTTGTTTTTTGGCTGCATTGATTCCCAGCCTTGTCCCACTGCACAGACAGTTGCTCAGCACAGGGGAGGAATCCTTGTGGAGAAGAAAGGGTGTTCCAGCCAGATGCACACAGCTGAGATAAGGGGAATGCTCAGGGAGGGTTTGCAGCTGCTACCACTTAAATCATGTTGACCCTCAGCCTACAAAGTGCATTGCTTGCGCTGGTGGTTGGGTTGGCCTGAGGAAGGAGACTTATAGTTAGAAGCAGGGTTGAGTTGAAAACAGTTATTAATGCCTTAGAATTTAATTTTATTCTGTTAGAGATATAAAAACTCTTTTCAGCTGGCTGAAATTTCAGCTACAAAGTGGATAATGAAGATCACCTAGCAACAGCTCTACTCGTTTCAAAGCTGATACAACTGCAGTAGAGAGAAGAATAGAAAATAATGAAGTGGGCTGTTTTTGAGGACAAAATGTCTTGTCTTTTCATTCTCCCTGTTCAAACTTTGAATCAGAGACAAATAATCAAAACAGGCTTCCTATTTGAATACAGCATAACCTTGTGTATGACCACCTTGTGTACATGCTGTTTATACTCATTTGGGCATCTTAATCTCTGTGTCATTGTTCAATAATTTACATTTATTTAATAATTTTTAGTTCTGTTTATGACTCTTTGCTGTTATGTAGCAACACATGCTGGCATGTTTTTCTAATTCTCCATGTTAGAGAACATGCATAGGCCAGGCCTAAATTCACAGAGACTAATAAGTCTCTCACTGAGGTTTGGAAAGCCTAGAATGTGTGGCATAGTGGATGTCTGACAAAGCATCAAATTATATTAAAAAATACAATATTAAAATCATTTTAGCAGATGTAACTCCCAGAAAGTAGAAGGACATGTGAAGATTTTTCTTCCAAAGGGGATTTTTTGAGAAGCTGTTTCTGCATGGCTGAGCTAGATACAGGACTTCACAAAGTGAATTTTCTGAAGAAGTGTTACCATTTTCCAGTAACAGCCTGCACTCTTTCAGAGTGTACAGATTGCAAACCCAAAACTTTAAACTACTCAGAGGTCTTGGAAATTCATTTCAGGCCAGTACAGAGTCATTTTCTTACCTCCTTCCCTTTCTGGAGGAACTTAATCTCTCTGAGTAATTCTTTAAAAGTCCATCTGGACAAGGACATTTTCCACACTGAGTGAAGGCTTGAGGATAAGAATGATAAGTTTTTTTTTTTTTTTGTTTTGTTTTTAAATTAATCTTAACCTAGTTGCAGTAGGTAAAACCAGCAGTGGAAAGACGTGGCATTGACTCCAGCTGTAGCTGTTTGAATAGCAATGGACCACAGGCACTATGTTCTCTGAGGCCAAGTCTATTCCATCATGTCCATCATAAAATATCATTGTTCCATGAAGCCTAAAGTGGTGAGAATGTAAAAGGAGCATAGGAAGTTACAGACATACCCCAAACAAAAATATTTTTTTCCACTTTCTCTAAGGAATGCTTGGATGACAAGAATTTGCAACCTATTTAACATCCTTATTTAAAATGACATTTGCCAGTTTATTCTTAAAGTTCTCTAGATCAGTGGTGCTGCAGATGAAGGATACGCCTCCCTCTCTCTACTTTGGAGTGAGGCTTTTTTGGGAAAGAGTAGCATGTTTTCTTGTACAGCTTGTTCCACAACAGAAAGCGAAACTAACCTCACAAGAGCAACGTTTGAGCATCTGATTATATATATAACCATACATATATATTACCATAACTTAATTTGTATTGAATAAATATATTCAGATTTGATTTTTAAAAAGCCTGTCAGGCTGATCCCTCTGCTTTAGTCTGTATTGCTTTCCTTTGCCTTTGGCCAGTTTCTTGGGGTATTTTCAGGACTTCAAGAACCTCAAAAGAAAGATTGTGGTCTTAATTTACTTTTGTACAGTATGTTACACATATTTTGTATAATAACGTCTTATAAATAAAATCAGGTCTGTTTTTTTTTCCCCCTCAGGTACTTTATTATAGCTCCTACATGTATTATTCTTCACAGGCTATATATTCACATACAAAATCATAGCATATATATCTATAGGTACAAAATTATGATGCAGAAAGTCTGAGAGAGTGCCTATGGGTAATAATATTTTCTTTGTGTGACTGATCACATGAGAAAGATTTCTGCTAGTATAGTAACCCAGATCTTAATCATCACGTATGCAGGTTTATAGGCTGAAACAGTGCCACTCTCTTTGCTATTTCAGGCTGTAGAGAAGTGATAACTCTCTAACAGCTATTTCTGTCCCAGTCTGCCTCCTGCACTAGCCAGGACCGCAGTTACTCCATTAGTTTTAACCCCAGCCTCCAGTCAGGGCAAGCTTTTTACAAAGTATCCATAAGGTATCCATATTCAGGCAGTAGAGAAACTAGAAAGTGTAGCATCAGAACACTGCTCTACTTTGTGGAATCCAGTAACTCCCCAGCCCAGCTCCAAAGACTATGAGTCATACTTTCCACTTAATTAAATGAGATGAGTTTCTCATATATCATGTCATACTTTGCCCTACTACAAGTCATTTGCCATCGTGACATTTTAATTGTTTGATTACTTCATCCGTACTCAAAGCACCCTACTATCATATGATTCATTTTATGCAGTAGATTCAATGTTACACCTGGGTATTTTTTACAGTATGGATTTCCTTTGAAAATCATCCTTCAGAGCGGATGCAAGTAAGGCCTCAGTTGCCTAGGTCAAAGTCTAAGAACACTAGGGAGACGAGTGTTAAGTCTTCCAGGAATGACAGACATCTTGCTTATGAGTTTGTTGTCCAACTTCTTATCTCTGATACATCAAAACCACTATCATTTCAGCTGCAGAGGATCAATAGCAAGGCATCTTGTTTTTCAGACCTGCCAATCACAGCATGAAGTCATAGCTGTTGTCCCTCTTCAAGCACATCAACACTCTTCACAGACACCTTCTTCCTGGATAGATCTTCCGAGTAAATCATCTACCAAGTAAATTATCTGCCACGTCTGCATGTCTTGGCTAAGACTGGCCATGTCCCCCCTTGCAGTGTGAGATTTGCATGTCATCAGTGCAGCACACACGTGTTTGGTGGTGTAGACTGAGAGCTTATGGTGATTACGCCAGCATGACACCCAGTCCAGGGACCTGGATTTAAAGCAGCTCTGTTCCAAGTTCACTCTGTGCTCCCTGCCCATACAGAGATTCACTCCACTGATTGAACTAACATGGTGATACCTTAGAGACCGGCTGAAAGGAAGCCTCAAGATTTAAATAGACTTGAGAGGAGGCTACATATATAGCATCCATTAGTCTGTTAATTTTATTACTCTTAGGAAAAGGAGGGTGTAGTTTATATTCTACTGAATGTCTGGGTTGTTTCTGTTTGAAATTTTATTAATAACTGTATCATAACCTTGCACTAGGGAATGATTCCAGGAGTTGATTTTGCTATTCTATGCTGTTCCCTGTTTACTTTGGACAGGAAATGTAACTGTACTTACATCATTCTCAGTCTGTGTGGTTGTGATGCCCCCTAATGTCACAAAAACTAAAGACTGGTAATTTTGTTGTTGACTTTCTCTCAAAGCTCTCTGTAGAAACAACACTGTAAATGACATTTTATTTTCTCAAATATATTGTGGCACTCAAAACTTTGTTTCAACATCCCTTTTCCATATTGTATACACATAAGGAATAAAATTACTTTCTTTTTAAGTCTTACTTTCATTTTCAAACCTGAAAACATAATTTGTCTCAGAAGTTCGGTTCTTAAATATTTGTTGACAGCAAACAAATAGGAATCAATTTAAAATGTTGTATTCCTAGAATTTTCTTTTGATTTTTAAGAGTCAGTGCATACTCATACATTTTTAAATTTAGAATCCTATATATGTATTAGAGAATATAACCACAAGCAATCATAATATTAACTTCCACTGAAATCTAAAACTGTGCTTTAATTTTACTATTTTCAGTTGGGTTTTTTTTTTCTTATGATACCATTAGAATGTAAGTACTATTGGAATAAAATACAACTACAGTAACAAAGTTAAAATATTTATTCACCAGTACTCACCCATCCACACAAAGATTAATGCATGATGAAATCAGTCATAAAGGAACACTGTACCCCTAAGTCAGTTTGCCATGAACATTAAAACCAATAAGCAAGGAATAAATCAATTGAATCAGTAAATAAAAACATACTTTTCTATGTACCATGTACTTATGAGCTTATTATATTGAGTCTCTTTCCAAGTGAACACCTACACCACAAAGTGGAAAAATAATATTATATGAATCATGTTTGCATACAGTTAGCTTCTTTCACAGTTACTTGCCCTTAATTAAATCCTTTTGCAATCTCAGTTTAGCTATTAATCTGTTTGTTGGGGGGGGGGGAGGTTTGCTTGTTTTTTTTTCAAGAAATGTATTTACCAGATAGAGTCAGAAGTGTTTCATAGAACATCCCAAGAGATGTTTTTCTTATTGCATTCATTATTTCTTTATGAGCATATGGAAAATAATGCTATACTGAAGCAGAGGAGTAATAGGGTCATTGACCTGTATCACTATAGAAGAGGGCAACACCATGGGATCTTCTGTCAGGAGAAGTACCTAATTTATTCATTTTCTGTGAACAGGTAACTTACATTAATATTATAAATTGCCACATAATTTATGACATTAAAAGTGTGAAATTATTCATCAGCAACAATTTGGGAAAATGTTCAGTATGTAATTAGGAAAAAGAGTTAAAATGTGTCCGTGTGGTTCCTGTGTGGTGTTCTTTTAATGGTTTAAAGTCAAGGAAGAACAAAACCTCAGCTCCCTACTACCTAAACCAACATGGCTGAGCTGAAACCAAAGCAGTGATACCCATGGCACAGAGGACGAGCTGCAATCTGGGAAAATGACTTTATTATTGTAGTGTCTGCTCTGTTACGAAAAGGATTAAAACTGGCGAGCAGAAATCAGGTACAAGCATCTAAGTACCTCTAAGACAAAAGAAAATTGACATACAGTAAAGAGGAATGTTATATAACTGACTATTAACACTTTGCAATTGTTTTCTCAAAGCAATCCTTGAAATGACCACTATGGCCACCCTCACAGTTCTTGTTCAGACACAGCCATGTCAGCTTTGGAACATCACAGGAAGACATGAGGGACTTGGATTCCTCTGCTGGTGTGCCAGAAGAATCAGATTAACTGTTAGTATAAAGGCAAGCAGGACACACCTGTTCACAAAGAGTGTTTGATGTCACATGCAAACATCACCAGATGACTGCATAAATAGTTTCAAAGTGTCTAATGTGGCAAAGTCCATATATATGGATATAACACAAAACATCAGCTGTAAACAATTGCTTGCCCTGTGCATTGCTAAATGAAATATAACCTCCCATTTCAACTATGTATTATATATATAAAACATGATATTTCTGATCTGCAGCTCTTACACTTGTTCAAAAGCATATCAGTATCATAAATCTAGGTAATGAGATTACTGCTCATTCATGATATCTTTTTGTACTAATCTTCCCCTCTCCAAATGGTTTAGTTCCTAATTTTGCCATACTGCTGTCATTACTGCCGGTTGCTCTCAATTTACTGAAACAGATACTGAGTATCTTGCTGTTGCTCTTTGCTTCTCACTCTTTCTGAGCATGCCTTGCACTTGGTTCGCTTTCTTTTCCGGCCAGTCTTCAGCACCACCTAGTGTCTGACTTGTTGCTTGTTTGTTCTGTAAAGGGAATTATTTCAAACAGCATAAAGTAATATTATAATGAAAGTGCATTTAGCAGTTAGGGAAAATAATATGATTAGTCTTTTTCTGTAGCAACACCTTCAATTTTAGCTAGGATGAGAAGATTAGTATCTGATGATGATAAAAGCCTTAGAAGACAAAATTTAGAAACTTCTAACATAGTATAAGAACCTAATGACTCAGTTATGCAAACTACCTAACTGAATACCTCAATTACTCTGAGAGGATATTCTAGGGAAGAAAATATGTCTAATAAAATCCAGTTAAAAATGCAGGAGGAAAATGTGTAATGAAATTTGTAATAAATTCTAGATGGATGAAATTATTTTCATTGTTTTAATGTATTCACAGAACCTAAGGGCTTTCTATTATATCTGTAAACACAACTCTGTTAGTTCTGCAAGCTGTGGCACCTACTGACTTGCAAAGGCAGCACACCTGGCTCATGGCAAAACAGAAAGTGAAGACAGAACAGTACTGAAATGTAAGTAACTGGAAATTTAGGTACAAAAATAAGCTATTGGTGTTGTTTCCTAATGCTTCACTGAAGCCATCTGTACTGGTTTTGGCTGATGATGCCTGTGTAACTTAGATCAGTTACAAGGTGTTTATACAATGTGAGTTATAAGATATCAGTATAAGTTAAATCATGACTTCTTATATATCAATGCAACCTGATATATTTATATAACCTGATATCAGTATAACCTAAATCATGTCTTTTTATATATCTATATAACCTGAATCATAGCTTTTTATACAATGTAATAGCTAGTATGTGGTTAGTTAGTTGCTTAATTTTGAATGGACAAAAAGAGAAGAAAAAACTTGCCAGGTGGATAGCTGTAGAGATGGATAACTATAGTGCTAATGAAAAAGTGGCAAATGCAAAGCCAATTAACCACAAGACAAAGGATTTAGGATGTTTATGACCCAACAGACCAAGAAACACCATAACTGTGCATTCTCTGAAGACAAAGTTGAAACATTCAGATGCAAAGCAGACCTTCATCAAAGACCCCTGGCAACCCCCAAACTGGGGAGATGCAAGCACAGCACGAAAGAATGATCTAATAACCATGAGATCATACTATGTAAATTAGTTCTGGCACATATGTGATGATGTTGTAGTGACATAGAGATACTAAGTAACACTTACTGTATAAATATACCACAGCACAGGCAAGGGTGGGTGAGTTAGGTGGAGATATCCCGCTCACTACTAGTGCTGCAATAAACAAATACCTGCTGTATAAACATCAGTCTATGGGGATTTATTTCCAGCTTATCTTTCAGGTATCTCTGGTTAATTTTCATAGTGGTAGCTTGTAGGGTGGTGCATTTTGCATTTGTGAACAAAACAGTATTGGAAACATTGGGATGCTTTAGCTAATGCTGAATAGGTCTGGACAGCATCAAAACCTTTTCTGCTTCTCATGCTGCCCTGACAGTGGGCAGGCTGGGGGTGCACAGGAATTTGTCAGGGCACAAAGCTGGAACAGCTGGTGCAGCTGACCCCAACTGACCAAAGGGATATCCCAGATCATGTAATGTTCTCAGCAATAAAAAATGGGAGAAAGAGGGGACATTTGGAGTTATGGAGTTTTTCTTCCCAAGTCACCATTGCGAATTATGAAGCCCGTCTTTCTGGAAATGGCTAAACACATGCCTACCAGTGCAAAATAGTAAACAAATTCTTTATTTTTCATTATATTTATTTCAACCCCTGATCTTTCTCACTTTCACCCTTCTGATTCTCTCCCCCATCCTGCTACAGGCAGGAGAGAGTAAGTGGCTGTGTGAGTTTAGTTGCTACAGGAATTAAACCAGGCCACACCTTAAATATTCCTTTCACATCAACAAACACTTCAGGGCTACAATTCTTCAACTGAGTCCATGTAACAGACCTCTTAAAACCCACGGTGAATTTTCACTGGCATTCTGTATGGAAACAAAGTTTTTGTTTCTCTCTGCATGCCTGTCGTGGGATGACCGCTTTTATCCCAATATCGTGTATTGTGTCTGGCAGCTGTGTTTTTTTTTTTCCTCTCTCTCTCTCTCTCTTCCCCCCCCCTCCCGGCC
>NW_005054328.1:6664738-6665983 GCF_000277835.1 Geospiza fortis | reverse complement strand
GCTCTGGACCTGACCTGGGACGTCCGACGTCCGGCGGGATCTCTGGAGCCTGCAAGAGAAGCTTGGCACCCTCCACAACACTGAACTGGTTTTTCTTTTCTTTTCTTGTGTTGGGGAGTGTTCTTTTGTTATTTGTCAATAAATAGGTTTTGTTTTCCACTTTGCTCCTCCGAGGAATTCCTTCCCGAACCCGGTGTTTGGGGAGGGGGGGGGAACTCCCTTTTGGAGATTTCCCCTAATTTTGTCCTGAACCAGGACAATGCCATCTTTCTGGGTGTGTTTTTTCACAAAAGAAACAGAAGGCCCAGGACAGACGTATCTCTGCCACACTAGCAAGCCTGTTACCTCCTGATTAGAGCAAGCTGCGCCGCTAGAAGGATCCACCTACTACCATATCCACTTCTGCTATAAGGGAACTATAAGGGAACATCTGGCAAAAAGTAAAAGCTGAGGAATTATGTCTGTCCAAGCCTTCAGCTGTTTTCAGCTCAGGCCGTTTCCCAAACCTGATGCAGCCTGCTACTTCAATAGTCATGGATTACATTGTCTTTGAAGCACCTGCTCAGGCTTCCTTGAGACCTGTGTAAACTCTGCAGCAGACTTTGCTGACTGCTCCTGTGCCTGGACAAATGATGCCCCCAGCTGCTTCCAGCTGAGGTCCTGTCACTTTCCTGTAGTGGCTCGAAGGTGCTCACTCAGAATCACCGAATCAATTGGGCTGTAAAAGCCCTCTGAGATCGAGTCCAACCTATGACCAAACACCATGGCACCAAGTGCCACGTCCAGTCTTTCGTTAAACACCACCTCCCTGGGCAGCCCCTTCCAATACCTAATCATCCTTGTGAAGAAATTCCTTCTCATGTCCAGCCTAAACCTCCCCAGGTGCAGCTTATGACTGTTCTCTTGCTCTACAGCTGGTTGCCTGAGAGAAAAGGCCGAATCCCAGCTGGCTGCAGCCCTCCCTCAGCCAGTTATAGAGAGCGATAAGGCTCCCCCTGAGCCTCATTTTCTCCATGCTAAAAACCCCCAGCTCCGTCAGGCGCTTCTTACAGAACTTGCGCTCCAGCTTCGTGCCCCTCTCTGCACGAAGAGGAGGAGCCTGTAGCAGTCGGTGACCGCCTCCCCTCCAAGCCGACCCCGCTCTCCAGGCTGAGGAGCCCCAGGTTACGCTGCCCTCTTCCCGGCGGGGCACCACCCCCGGTCCCGGAGCCCCGGAAGCGGAAGCGGCTCCCGGCGCTCCGTGTG
>NW_005054328.1:6588934-6660111 GCF_000277835.1 Geospiza fortis | reverse complement strand
GGGCTGAGGCTGTGCAGTGTTCCACCCCGAGCTCCAGGCCGGTGTTTGTCCCGGATTGATTCCCGCTGGGTGGCTGTTCTCCTTAAAGCCCGGCCCGCAGCAGCGCTTTGCCTTCAGCGCCGGGCTGCTCTGCCTTCGGCCTGTGCCCCGTCTGACACGGACTCGGTGCGGGCCCTCTCCTGCCCCCCCGGAGCCGCAGTGCTGGGCTCTCGCTTCACACTGCTTCAGTTTCGGGCTGAAACTTTTCCTGTCTGTCACATCTGATGAGAGATGTGACAGCCAGGCATGCAGAATGTGCTGTACTGCAGCTACTAAGTTGATGAGAGGCTTGGATCATTTTTCTTAGGAGGAAAAACTAAGAGAACTCAGCTTGTTCAGCCTCGAGAAGAGGTGACTGAGAGGGGATCTCATTAATGTGTATAAATATATAAAGGGAGGGTGTCAGGAAGATGGAACCAGGCTCTTCTCAGTGGTGCCGGGCAGTAGGACAAGAGGCAATGGGCAGAAGCTTATGGAAAAGAAATTTACCTGAATATGAGGAGGAGCTTCTTTACTGTGCAGATGACTGAACTGGAACAGATTGCCCTGAGAGATTGTTGAGTCTCCCTTCCTGGAGATACTCAAGAGCCATCTGGATGCAGTCCTGTGCAATGTGCTGTTGGATGACTCTTTTTGAGCAGGGAGGTTGGACCAGATGACCCTCTGTGATCCCCTCCACCCTGACCAATGTTGTGATGATACCAGTTCTCTGTGCAGCCTCTTCCATGTTTTATTCTCTTTTTCCTGAATGCTCTGAAGTCTTATCAGTGTCAATTTGTCATTCTGCTGACTGACAGCGCCCTTCCAGTCACCAATGTGCTCCTGAGTTCTTTAGCTGGAAAATGAGTTAAAGTGTAACACTCCAGTGTTACATTTGTGTTCCAGGGTTTGTCTATGGTTGCTGTCTGCTGGCATATTCTTGCCCATAACGCGCTGTCTTGGTTGTTACTCAGTATCTAGTCTTATGGCATATAGTGGCAGTGAATTCAGTATCATCTAGACACACATTTTTGATTGTGTGGTATCTATCATACTGACTTCAGGTGAATGTTTCCTCTGCTGCCTGGTGGTAGATAAAGTAAACAAACATCCGTCTTTTCAGTTTTCTCAAGTTCTTTTCTTTATAACGCAAGCAGTTCCAGCCTCCAGTTATTTTTTTTCCTCCAATATTTCCTAGTTTTCACTCCTTTCATATCCTTCTCTGTGATGATGTAAAGGCATGTTTTCAAAACACAACACATGCTACTCAGTGTGTTATTTAAACTGACACTGCCATGATTTACTTAATAGTTGCAACTCCTGTGTTTTCTGTCCCACATTTCCACATCATCTTACATTTTTGGATGGCAGCTGGTTGTGGAATGGAAGACAATTGTGACTATATTTAGAACCTGGTGAGACATCTCAGTTGGTTTAATCCTCAGTAATCATCAATATGCATTATTTGGCATTTGTCAGTATTTAACATCAGTCATTAATTTTGTCGGTTATTGGTTTCTGTCAGTTTCCTTATACTTCTCTGGACCTGGCTCCGTTAAATAACAGTATTGTTGGATTGCTCATGTCCATTATCTCGTTCTCCTGATCGTGGCCATAAGCATTACTTTGTATCTAATGAGAGAGATTTGATAGCCTAAGCCCTTGACCACGACAAACACAGACTAATGATTCTTTATTCTGTGTTTTTCTTCTCAGCAAGTTCTTGATCTCTGTTAGTTGTGGCTTTTGTTTGTCTGTCTTTTGAGCTATGGTTTCTCAGAAACAGCAACCTAGAGTAAGCAGGAATGAGGGACAGCAGTGTGTCATCTGCTGTGCCATCACTGCTTGTATGTTTGTTTATTCAGGAACTGCAAGGTAATTCTTTTCTGTTCCATGCAACCATGCACAGGAAGTTAATGCACAGTAAAAAAAAATGCAAGTGCTTGGCTCATTTCTTTGTGTGCTTTATCAGGATGTGTCCTTGTTCACCTGATTTCTAGTTTTTTAGTGTGAATAACTTACCAAAAGTAATGGTATGCCATTGATCTTCTTCCCTTTTTTGCTGTTTTACATTCAAAGACATTTAGCAGTTTTATGGGAGATGATTTTTAGGGTTTAATTGATGTTGGTACTATCTCCCAGACACATTACATTCTAGTTTTAGTGTTTAAATCAGATTCCTAAGCACCTGTATGCAACTTTATTTCCATCTGATAGTGTATTAGTAATAGTGTTGCTAAGCAAGTTTTGTATGGCTTCTGTGGACTCATATTCATTGTGTTTGATTGTGATGCTCTTGTCTCATGCTTGTGGCATCTAGAATTTCTAGATGACCTCAAGACAAGTACTAATGAGGCCTGAAACCCTGCTGTTGGTGAGATTGGGTTCATTCAGGTTAACAGGGCTCTTTGTCCTGGACAACGTGAATTCATCTATGTCTCCCATTATTTTCCTGTTCACATCTTTAAATATTGGTAGTTTTCTACCACTCTCTGGGTTTATCCTCAGAATTGCACATTTTCATGTTTGTTGCATTGCCGTAGAACTTCAGTCATTTTGATGAAAAGAGCTTTCTCTGAATGCTTAGATCTGAAGTGATCAGGTTGCTTCAGCCTTACTGCCTTGGCAGCACCATCTTAGCAGGTACCTGCTTTTCATGAGCACTGCAAACCCATTCTCTTGCCAATTTTGCCATGACAAGTGCTAGCAAGATATGGAAGAAAAGGCATGAGAAGTGTCTCAGCAGTGTTTTCCAGCTTACTTCAAGTGATGCATATTAGTAAATCCTGTTCTAGACACACACGTAGCATGGAGAACTGTGGGATATTGCATATGAGAAAGCACCTTAAATAAGAGTAATGCTTCTGGTTCAGGAAGTTTCTGAGCTATAGCGTGTTGTAGTTGGGGAGAATAATCTGGATGATGGATTGTCATTGTTTTACTTTCTTTCCTAGTTGTCTGTTATTGGCCTGTGTTGGTGATGACATACTAGGTGAAATGGGTGCTTTGACCCAGCATAGTTCTCTTGAATCAGAAAACTGTTACTTTGTAGAGGTATTGTTTTTTTCCAAATTGTGGATTTTACCATTTAATTTTATTCCCTTAACCTCAGACTTTACCCAGTCTAGCCTTCCTAATCAATGCTCAATCTAAACATACCATGGTCATACATAATCATGTACATCATGTTTTGAGTTGATAGCTTCATGTCACAGAAAATCATGCTAAATTAAGAGTATTTTTTCACTGGTATGCTCTAGAATTTAGATTTGAAGATAAAAAAATGTGACAAAGTTAGAGCATGTACGTGGAGAAAATGTGATGTCTTAACATTGTTCCCTTTGATTTCCCTCAGATATATCTGTTTGATGTCCGTGCTCTGATATACTAGGCTCTTATTTTTAGAATTTTTACCTGTTTTTCAGCCTAAAGAAATACCATCTGTTAGACAGGTAACTAATTTGGAAAATGGTTTTTAGTAGCCACTTTCCAGACCTATTTGAAAAATTTGAACATAATTGTGGAAGTAGGTAATAATCTTTTGTCAGAGTTCCAGTAACATTTTGAAGTTAATTT
Source organism: Geospiza fortis (assembly GCF_000277835.1). Taxonomy (NCBI): domain Eukaryota; kingdom Metazoa; phylum Chordata; class Aves; order Passeriformes; family Thraupidae; genus Geospiza; species Geospiza fortis. The sequence continues at coordinate 6,656,517 of NW_005054328.1, read as the reverse complement.
GGAAGTTCTATTGAGGAGTTCCAATTAGTGTCATAATGTAGTTGAGGTACTTGAATGACTTGGGGTGCTTTGATGTTCATGTAAAGTATCACTTTGTTACTGTTGGATCACCTAATTCAGCAAATGATTTTTTAATCTTCAAAAGCTTATGCATGGAGGCTTGAGTCGTAATCAGGTGTTACTGCATCATTTCTTTAGCACAAGAGGTAAGGCAAAACTGTAGAGGAGACAGTAGCTACTGCTTCCTTTATACTTATCCATATTACTCAAAAAGTTTAGAAATCTTTTTAGAATTAAAGCTTAGATTTTCAGTAGCTTGATGATGCTTAATGAGAGGCTTGTATCCACATGGGGAAGAAGTTTTTTCAAGCATCTGTACAAAAACCAAATTGCAGATTTCCCAGGTAGAGAAGAAGAAACTGGAATTCATAGAAGCTGAGCACCTAAATACTTCCAAACATCTGTATTTCAGCTTTGAAAGTCATAGTAACTGGCTCTATATGAAATATTCATCACTTCCACAGCTGTCTGTAGGTATTCAAATGCTGCAGGGGATGCTGACTAGACTACTTTGTCTTTTCCCACTCTTTTTTTCCCAGCATCTTGTAAAGGATGGTGGTTTTCTTTTGTAGCCATTGACTCTTTTGTCAGTGCAGCTCCTATTCTTGAGTGCATCGGTTAAGAAAGTTTAGTTAGATTCTTCATGTTCCATAATCAATGAGTAGATACATTTGTATGGTGTGACAAGTGACAAAGGCAAAAACTGTCAAGGATGATGTTGTTTTGCAAAAATTATAGTGATGATAGATTTTTGTGTTTAGATCATGTAAATTTAGAATTCTCATAACCAGTCTGTATAGAGGAGTATTGCAAGTTAAAGTGGAAGGGCTGATAAAGGCTGAATGATAGTGTTGAAGGTGACAAGGAGTACAAAGAAGCAAGAAAATTAGATAGAATGGGGAAATGGAGGGGGGGTGTCCAACCCAACAGCCATACCAGGCTGGATGGAGGGTGTGTAACTTGGGATGAAAAGGCAAAGGGCAATAAGTGAAATTTTTCTAGCAGTCATGTAAGTTGAAGTGACTGCAATTTATTACCATTTAACATGGGTGTTGATTGTATGACAGAATAACTCTCCTTTTAGCTGTAAATTTTGGAACGGTCTCAGAGGAAAAATGAGGCTGTTTCTCATGTTGCTCACTAGCATCTAACCTGAGCTTTGTAATTTCCACATCTTTCTGTGGTTTCTAATGTCTATTTCATGGAAAGATAGATGCTTATTTGAGGCTATATAGTGTTGCTAAATTTTTTTTGCAGGGATCCTTACTGTATGTTATATTTGCAGGTAATCAGAACTGATGTTATGTGATGTTTATGTGATTGGATGACAAACTGTTATTTTAAAATGCTGTTTGCATGTTTTCAACTGTATTGGGTTTAAATTTTCTGTATTCTATTGTGCTGGAGCCCTCCCAACTTAAATCACACTAAAAGTTAGCTAAAAATGTTTAATTACTCTGTTTTAGATGAACTGACCTGTATTTCATTTAAACTTTTAAACTTACTGATGAATTCTGAGAACTCATAACTAAAAAATATTCCAATTTACTGTTGACAGTACTATTTCTGCAATTATTTATTATTGAAGGTGAATGTCTAAAACTGCTCACCATGTTGGTTTGAAATGCTAAGTTGTAACTGTACATATACATAAAATACTGCAAAATTTTATTATCTTTCATAGGGAAGTTTTTACCTTTGAAGACAATGTTAGGACCAAGATATGATGAACAGGTTGCTGAAGAAAATCGTTTTCACCCGAGTATGTTATCCAACTACTTAAAGAGTCTGAAGGTAAGGTTACATTTTCTAATAATTGAAACATTGCTCTCATTATTAATATTTACTTAAGTGTTGCTTTTCAGATCTAAGGAAAAAGTTGTCGATGGCTTTGTTTGGAACAGCTGTACAGAAATTTTTTTGTTTGTTTACGTTTCCAGGTCTCCTCTGCAATTAATAGATTTCCAAAAGTGTTTTCTTACAGGTTAGAATTCTCAAGACTAAACAAACCCAGGTCCCTCAGCTGTTCCTTCGTGAGCCTTGTTGCTCTTCTCTGTTCACCCTCCAGCACCTCAGTGTCCGTTCTAAAGTGAGGGGGCCAGTACTGAACACAGCATTCGAGGTGTGGCCTCACCAGTGTTGAGTGCAGGGAGATGATCACTGCCCTGGTCCTGCTGGCCACGCTATTGCTGATACAGGCCAGGTGCCACTGGCCTTCTTGGCCATTTGGGCAGCAGAGTGTAGGCTGATACTGAGCTAGCTGTCAACCAGTACCCTGTGGCCCTTTCTGCCACAGCGTCTCTCAAGCCACTCCTTCCCCTGCCTGCAGCGCTGCCCGGGGCTGCTGTGACAGGACTCTGCAGTTGCCTTATTAAACATTGTAGCATCCACCACTACAGGCTTGTGGTTCTGGCTCCCTTCTTCATTCTCTGTTTTGCCCATTTCTATCTGTGTGCTTCAGTTTGCATGTTCTGCACTGTAGCACAACTGTGACAATAGAGGTGGGAACAGGACCTTTCCAGCCTTTCATGTAGGCTCTCTAGTGTTGTGGCCAGTCCGGTGCATTTCCCCATATGCAAAATGGGATTTTGAGCATGCTAGGCAAAGAAAGATCTACCACCTAATTAATTGAATGGGTTATTAAACTTTCTATTGAAGTTTAGTGCCATTTGTTTTGATTGTGTCTATGAGATGAATCATGCAAGTGGTGTTTTTTCTGTGGGTCTTTGCATTATTTTTTGCTGTTAATTGGGGTTAAATTAATTCCGAATTTGTTTAACAGTATCAGACCTGAAACAACAGAAGAATTAGGTGACTAAAAGATGGGAATCCTCATTTTATTAATCTTATTTAAGCATAGTTATGAAGTAGATGGTGAACTACTCAGTGTAGCAGTGGTAGGAGTAGCTGTGCAGTAATGCGATAAGAAAGTATGATCAGTGAAGCATCTGTGCCTGTTCGCAGTGCTTGAATTGGTAGGATTTTTCTTGTTAGAGTTCTTGCATCTGTGCTTTTATGATCCACTCGAATCACAGAGGATCAAACAGAACTCTGTGAATAAAATGGTAAGAATCCTGACGTTCAAAGTATTTCTTAAAAGGAGATTAAAACCAAACGAGGTTAAATATTGATACCAAAAAATGGATATAGTTTATTTAACAGTAAAAGAAACAAAGATAAAGAAATAGAAAAAAGAGGTGTGTGGGCCACAGAAAGAGTGATAGGGACAGATTAAATGGAAACCATGGGTCCCAATGACACCTTGCTGCTCCCCTCCATCTGGTTGTCTTGGTGGGGAGGGTCCTTCACCACAAAGTATAGAATCCAGTGGATTAATATATGTTTGGGTCAGGTGGGAATGCCCAGGTGCCTCCCCTGAGCAGGGGAAGGTTGTCACTGTCCCTTGCAAGGCTCGGTGTCAGTTGCATCATTTTGCAGCAAGGCTCTGTGTCAGTTGCATCATTTTGCATTACATGCAGTGCTCTGGTGCAGGGTCTGGGGTTATTCAGGGGGCCTTTGATGGACCACGACACCCCCTCTGCTGTCCCTCACATGAATGTCCTGGAGATGTGGTGTTCCAGGGGGTCCCCACAGCTAGTTTGTGTAGGGTGTTCACTGCTTCTCCCCAGAGGCTAAACGCCCAAACCTCTCCTCCTCCCTGGGTTGGGGGAGAGTCTGTGCAGACCTGGCAGCAGATAAGCCTGGGGCTATGGCTCCACCCCGAAGCAGCTGCCCTTAATTCTCCTGTGGAAGAATTCTTCTCCCCCAGCCTGGACCTGAGAATAGTGTCACTTTTACCTTATCTCAGATCAGCTTACAGTCCAGGGCCTCAGCCAGGGGGCCCGCCCACTCAGGGTGGGCTTTGGTGATGCAGCTCTTATTGGTGTAGCTTCATGATACAGTTTTAATGGGCAAAAATCCTTAATAAAAACGTTTAAACCATAAACTGTAATATTTCAGTCTCTGGCATGTGCATCTAAATTCTGCTTGAGTTCCTCTTTTATGTATTATGTTATTTTTGACTCTGGATTTGATAGGTATACCTGGAATTTTCCCCAAACCAATGTTATCAATGTTTTAAAGTAATTTAAAATTCCGTGTATTTAAAATTCTGGAGTTACAGAGAATTTCACAGCCTCAGAATTTCTAAATGCTTGCCTCCTTAGTGATTTGCCACAAAAAAAAATCATGGTGAGACTCTAGCCTTTCCAGTAGTCATATCTGTAAGTTCTGTTGTAATGCTACAAATTCATGTCTTGAGTGACATCAGATGATTAGAATTTGATAGTAAAATTAGTAGCATGAGGATCCCCACTTATATTTTGGTAATTTTGATTAACAAGCTGAACATAGAATTTCTCTCAAACTCTCTATTCTCGTCAAATCTGTTATATTGTATTGGACCCTGGCATTGTTGATGGGTGTTTGCTATTTGAAAATATATATTTCTTTTTTATTTGCCAAGTTAAGTAGTGGTTACTTACCATTTGTAGATTAGCAATTTACCAACAAGCCAGCAATGAAATAAATGTGAAATTGAGGAGCCCGTAAGGGTGAGGTTTCCCACCCAAGGTGAAAGTAGCTCACTGTGCATGGTTCTTGTAATTTTATTGTAGTATATTTTTTACTGCTAATATTTTGCAGAATAATTATTTCTGAAAACTGGTTATTACTTAAGTTCATATAATTTAGCTCCCCAATAAAAGACTTCAGCTGAAACTTTTACATCTGGATTTCTGTAATAGAGAGATGTTGATGTTACCACAGATCTTTGAAGGTACCGGTTTAGCATTTAAGACAACATCTGTCTGGGTGGAACTGTCTGTAACAAGCTTCCTGTGGGATTCCTTTTCTCAGGGAGCTGGTTGTTGAAAATCTGAATGTTAGAAACTGATTTGATTAGCCATGCCAGCCCCATTTTTCTTGTGATTGCCAATAGTGGCATAGTATCTTAATGTTCTCTTAAACAAATTGCAGGAGCAATTGGTGACAGCATGAATAATTTTTCTTTTTAAATTTCTTGAGTAGGTAGGTTAGTATACAGTTTATGCTTTATACAGGTAGATTTATTTCTGTCACAAAGAGCTAAGACATTAGTTAACTCAAAAGAATGTTTGGGTAATTAGTATGCTCAAGTTACAGAATTCCTATTAGGAAAACTACTCACCAATTTTCAGCCATATTATTGTTTTCATAGATACATTCAATCACTGATCTAAACTATTTTTCTCTAATAAGAAATTCAAGAAAAAAATCCTGAGACTGAAGTGAATTCAATGTATTGTAGTATGGTCTCTCCTTGGGGAGGGTGTTTTCTATCTCCAGTGTCTAAGGAGAAGCTTCTAGGGTCATACAGGGGAACCTAGCAAAGCCCATTTTATTGCACAGCAGCAGAAGAGAGCATGCATAAGGTATTAATAGCTGGGGATATCTGGAATGTGAGGAAGTGAGGGGAAGGCTTTTATTTTGTTCCAGTGGTACTGGTGTTTTTTTTGGCATGAATTTTTTGAAAATCATAGCTGTATACTTTGATATATTGTATAACCTCCCTGTTCTTTAAAAATTTCTTTATCGTTTTCTTATGCTTTGCGTTCTCCAAATTGTAATGTGTTGTGTGCAGTCAATCCCATTGAATGAAAATGCACATGATTGGGCTTCCTGTAAAGCAGGAAAACTGCTTTCAGGTCTTATATACTCTATATGCCAGAAATGCTTTTCTAGCTTTGGATAAATTACACTCGATGCCTGTTTGCTGTACTGCTCCATGAAGTGTGTGAGGAACAGCGTCACTTTGCATGAGCTTCACTTGTATATGATTGAAATTATATGCAATAATGGCAAAAGAATAGCAAGTGAGAAGTCCTACAGGCGTGAATTAAGTACTCTTGGAGACATTTGCAAAATGCTGTAGGGAATGGAGAGGAGGAAAGTAATTGTTGAATTAATTGAAGAGTTAATCACTGTTTAGGATGCTGTCAGTCTCCATGCTTAGCAACTCAATTGACACTTTATATTTGAAGTTTCAGGTGGTATAACATTGTTTTCAGGTGGACCCCCTTGTGAGGTGGTTTATACATCTGCAAAACACAGTAATAAGAGTAGTAAATAAAGTATTCTGAATACAATATACAAAGTTGACAATGAGAAATTCAGAACTGATCTGGATATTACTTTAGAAGTTTTAATGCTGTTGACATAAATATCATGATGCTTTTTAGTATTTATTAAATAAAAGTAATATGAAATTATATAAGTATTACAAGCATATATCATCAGAAGTTTGAATATCTTGGAGACCTATCTGTAGATTATTGGAAATTTTCCTTTAGGAGTCTACTAAACAACATATTCATGTGAAATAGCTGTTTCTTGAGCTGTATTCTAGTTATAATTGGATTTTACCTTTTCTGAATTGTGTGGAAATGGCGTTTTAACTTTGTAATTCTTCCAACTGCACTGCTAAGTTATTGCCAGTCTGTTGGTGCTACCTGAAAGCATGACACTGAGTTTTGTGTCCAAAAGCAATTGCTTGCACTTACAAGACAGGAAACCAGAGACACTTTCTTTGCTCGGGTGTGTTAGTGAGCTGTTTTTGCACATTGGAAGGATCAGTAGGATATACTTTGATATGCTGTGTGTTTTGTGCCACCCAGTGGAGTTTCTGCTTTCCATCCTTTTTAAAAACATAGTAACTTCTACAAGGCTCCATAAAAGACCCATTTTCCAGCTGTAAAAACAAACACTAAAAAAATAAATTGATGCACAAGGTAACACATTAGGGTAGAGTGGGCAAGGCATCCCGGATTCAGGAAGGCCCTAACATCTGGGTGGTTGACACTGCCACCTTAGCTGCTGACAGCATGTTTGAATATCTGAAGTTGTTCTGCATTTTAGCTTTAAATAAGATGTTTTTAAGAATTTAATGAATTTGATTTATTTTTAAACTTGAAAATGTGTTCATTCTTTTGCATTGTTTTGCACTCTAATAGGTAAATTAAAATGAGTTATTTTTTCTGGGAGTGTACTTATGTGTAAGTCTCAGTAGTTAATGTTTCTTATGGTACTTTCACTGTGCCAGTGTTTATTATTGCTCTGCTTTGCATAAGAGCACTTGATTCCATCATGTTTGTCTTTGTAGCATGTTAAAGTAATTCTTTAACAGATTTTTCTGCTGTTAGCAGAATTTTCTTATTTAGAATCATTGGTTGGAGCAAACTGAAGTTTTTCAATTGATGACTAGTGCTAATTTAGACACCAGCTTTCACAAAGAAATGCAGATGTCTGTAATGGTGGTAAAATACAGATTTTACAAAAAAATGCAATATTTAATGCTTTTTAAACTTAAAATTGTAGCCTACAATTGCGGTTGCTTTTAATTTTTATGGTTTTAGATATTTAGTATTTATGCAGAGCTATTTGAACCACATATAAAAATTTATTTTTGTTTTTTTATGTTGTTTTTTAGGTTAAAATGGGTTTGCTGGTAGACTTAACCAACACCACTAGATTCTATGACAGAAATGATATAGAGAAAGAGGGAATTAAATATATAAAGCTCCAATGTAAAGGGTAAGTTGTGTGGTCTTTTAAATTATTTCAGTGGCTTTTAATTTGAAAGATCACAGTGAAGAAATTATTTTTTTTTCTCTTTTTGCCTTTCCCCCAGGTGTCTCCTAATCCATGTGTTCTTGTGTTTTTCAGGCATGGTGAGTGCCCTACACCTGAGAATACAGAAACATTTATCCGTGTATGTGAACACTTCAGTGATAAGAATCCTTCAGAGCTTATAGGTATATCTTATATCCTTCTTATGCCCATCATTAGTTTTTATTCTAAGTTTGTATTATATCAGCTTGTAACTGCAGTCTCTTATTTTTAGCAGTCTGAGCAAAGGAATTTCCTCAGTACAGTGTTTAAGCACATATGAATTTGATTGCTTTTACTGCAAAACTAATATGTTTCTTTTTTTTTTACAGAAAGTAGTATGTTTCTGCATCCATCAGTTTGATAACAGCTGTTGGCTTAACGCAGAAAATTACACAGGCCCAAGAGCTGTCTAGAAATACATGATACTTGCACTGTGGTTTTGTAAATTCTGCTGATACAAATGCGAGTTATGTATTTGGTGGTCTGGTTTACTTGAAGTCATATTTGGTAACTGGATTATCAGAGATTCTTTAGCAAGTCTCACAAAACTGGTAGTAGATACTAGGCTAAGTTTTTCTTCTGTGGTATAGAGTCTTGCAGTCAATATTTGAATGTTCTGAGCATACTTTTATTCAGAGAGAAATAAGTTCTGAGTTTATTTTGCATCCCTTCTAGTTTTAGTTAAAACTATTTTACTCTGATTTTTGTCAATCATATTAATGTTCATTTCTATCTGCAAACTATCAGAGACAAGAAGTTACTTTGCAGGTGAGTTTCCAGAGTCAGAAGGGTCCAGAGGATGTCATCCTCTATCTTCTTGGATGGTAATTTTGCAGCCTTCTTGAATCTGAGTGTCTGTGCAACTTATGAGTACATGGAACAGTTGTTTGTGCAGGTATCATTGCTAAGAGCTTGGTAAACTAAGCTGGTACTTTCATGCAGTTTAGGATTCATCCAGATACATGGTAGGATAGCTGAAGTTATTGGAAGGGACCTGTGGAAATCAGCTACTCAGTTGCCCTTCTTTAGAACAGGGCTAGCTAAAGCAGCTTCCTCAGGACTATGCCCATTTGGCTTTTGACCAGCTTCTAAGCTTGGAAACTCCACAACTTTTTCTGGCAGCCTCTTCCAGTGTTTGTTCTTACAATATACAGGTGTTTTTTTCTCGTGTTGAAACAGAATTTATTGTATTTCAATTTGTAGCCATTGCTTCTTGTTCTGTTGCAGGATGTGATACTGCTGAGAATTTTCTTTTTTTGAGTGCTTGAGTGATTTAATTTTGTCACACATTTTTACAACTAGTTTTCTTTTAGATGCTTGCTTGCTTCTTTTTTGCACACAGAATGCAGTTTAGTTCAAGACTCCAGCCAGCAGCCAAGCCCCACACAGCTGGTCCCTTACTTTTCCACTGGTGGCACTGGGGAGAGAAGTGGAAGGGTAAAGGTAGGAAACTCACGAGTTGAGATAAAGACAGTTCCATAGGGAAAGCAAAAGCCGTGCACACAAGCAAAGTGAGGAATGAATTCTCTGCTTCCCATCCCCAGGAGAGCAGGGCCCCATCACACCTAGCAGTGACTTGGGAAGACAAATGGCATCACTTTGAATGTCCCCCCATTCCTGTTTCTTCCTCCCACTCTATACACTGAATGTTCTATGGTCTGGAGAATCCCTTTGGCCAGTTTGGGTCAGCTGTTCCAGCTGTGTCTCCTCCCAGCTTCCCAGGCACCCCTAACTTCCTCACCAACATGGCAGCATGAAAATCAGAAAAGGCTTTGCTGCCCAGCAATAACAAAAATATATCATCAACCCTGTGTTCAGCACAAATCCAAAACACAACCCCACACCAGCCACTGTGAAGAAAATTAAGAATCTGCTTCAGTTGAAACCAGGACAGAGATCTGTGTGTTCTTCTCTGAATGGTAACACAACTACATGGTTTAAAAGATGGGAGCTGCTAAATGGGAGTGAGTGGAACCAGTTCACCAACAGCATTTCAAAACTTATGCCAGACATTGTTGGTGACTGATGCCATTCGCTTTTCTTTTAGTAATTCCTCATTTTCAGTCTTCTTTTGCAGTTCTTTCACTTGGTGCTCTGATATTTTAGAACTTGAAATAGTGGTTATGGTCAGCAATTTATAAAGTGCATGGATAGCATGGTGATATCCTATAAGTAGCAGACCCATTTAGTTGATATTTCAACTTATAAAATGCCATTTTTAGTGTTGAGTCACTAACTTTTTCGTTTTGATGAATTGTGGAATGTTTTTTCATCATTTAGGCATTTCACCTCTTTAGGGGAAAAAAGTCAATTAGAAAGAGCCAAAGAGAAAGTACTATGTTGACTAAACTTCTGAAGAACATGTTGTTTAGGCTTTCGTAATGAAAGAGAAATGCTGGAATTTTCCATTTCCCTTTTGTGAATTGCTGAAGTTTGTCATTTTGGGCACTTGTTTCTTCTGACAGGGCATCAGATGGACTGGTGTGGAAGATGTTTATCAAAAGTGAAAGAGGTCTACAGCAGTGATAGTTCTGTACCCTGTGTGATCTTTCTCTTCTAAGCCATATGGTCTCATGCTGAGATGCTTCTTATCTTTGTCATGTGTATAAAATTATTGACTTAACCTTTTTGGCAGCAGTAGCAGCTGCAGGACTAGTGGTAGCAATTGTGTGCAATTTTGTTCTCAGTGTCATGATTAGATGTGAAAAGAGACTAAAATATGAATGTTAAGTGATCAAAATTTTCAATTAATCTAGAGCAATATAGGAAGGAAACTATTTTTGCAGCATGAAGGACAGCATTATGCCTGCCAACTTTAAGGAGGTGACATACAAAAATTTTGCTTCAGCAGAAAACAAAGGAGAAATGATTGCTAGGAATAAATTATATAAGAAAGCTAAAATTCATTTTATTTGATGCAAGTTACACAGTTTTTAGTATTTTTAAATGGTTAGAAATGATGAATCAAAAAATTCATGATAATTTTTACCTTGCTTTATCAAGAAGGAAACTTTGGTGGGGCAAACACAAGACCCAATCCTGTTACAGTTAATACCTACTTTCTTTTACCCACTTAAAGTTGGTTTGGTTTTTTTTCATCAGTCTACTTTTTGTAGGTACTCTGGTTCTCCAGTTGAAAAAGTTCTACTCAGTGTAGAGGAGTGTATAAAAAAGATAGATATTCACATTTTGTTTGAATATGCATCAAGTGAATTGTTACCAACCTTGCTTTACTAGTTGTGGTAGAGAAATGAGCAAATTAATTAAAGCTTAATTGGCTTGCTTCATGGTGTTGTGTTCCAGGTCTTGTACTTTGGGTCACAACCACCCTGGCTAATGCTGCAGGCCTGGGGAAGAGCAGCTGGAAAGCTGCCTGGTAGAGAAAGACTTGGGTGTGCTGGTCTACTGACCATGAGCCATCAGCATGCCCAGGTGGCCAAGGAGGCCAGTGTCCAGTAGGATTAGGAAGTGATTGTCCCCTGGTACTTGGCACTGGTGCTCAGGCATTGACATTCTGGAGGGTGTCCAGAGAAGCTCAGCAGAGTGGGTGAAGGGTCTGGAGCACAAGTCTTATTAGGAGTGGCTCAGGGATCTGGGATTGTTTCGCCTGGTGAAAAGGAGACTCAGGGGTGACCTTATCACTCTCTACAACTGCTTGAAAGGAGCTTGTAGCCAGGTGGGGATCGGTGTCTTTCCCCAGGCAACCAGTGACAGGACAAGAGGAAATGATCTGAAGTTACACAGGGAGGTTTAGGACATTAGGAAAAATTTCTTTTCCAAAAGGTGAAGTTGTCAAGCACAAGAAGAAACTGCGCAGGGAAGTAGTTGGGTCCCCATCCCTGGAGGTACTTAGAAGCTGTGTAGGTGTGGCACTTAGGGACATGGCTCAGTGGTGGACTTGGCAGTGCTGGGTTAATGGTTGGATTCAATGTACTTAAGAGCCTTTTCCAACCTAAACAATTCTATTATTCTATGGTAACCACTGAAAAATGTTAAGAATAATTGCGCTTGATGTTAGTGGAAACTTTAATGATATTTGTAATTTTAAATTAAATAGGAGGAAGAGGCAACATTCTGTCTGAATCCTTCATGACATTTTTAATAGCACAAGTTTTCAGGCTGGTCTAATTATCACTAGATGGTGCTGTTGCCTTGAGAGAAAAAAAATGCAATGCATTTGACAGTGTATCCCTCCTTTCATTAAGGGATGAGTTCAGTAAAACAGAGGCTGAAGACTTAATTCCTTTTTTCACATTAAAAAGATAAGTAATTCAAGACGATTGTACTGATGTATAGTTTTCTTTTTGTGCATTCTTATTAATTTTTTCAAAATTAGTAAATCTGACTTAGCATGTTTATAGTGAATTTGAGATAGAATTATGGTCTATTGGCACCCCTTTCAATTTTGAGGTAAGGTAATATGAATATGATTTTTTGCCTGATGATATGAAATGAATGTCATGCTTGTTGAATCCAGTAAAAGCTCAATTAATAAATTTGATTATATTGCCTTCTGACAAGCATTTGAGCAGATCTGTGAGTCTTATCTGTATTAGCCATATTTCAATCACATTAAGTTAGTGCTCTTGATTGTGATGAAGTGTCCTATACCCTTGCTGCTGCTTATTTGCAGAAAGAATGTAATAAATTGCCTTTCAGGCTTATGTGCCTTATGTGGTCTGTACTGCTGTGATGGGAAGGGAGATAACCTTTTAATGTTACAGATGAAGGTGGAAGGATCTAAACCCACACTTTTGATACTAACTATGTTTGTTAAAACCACTTGTAAGTGATGATGCCCTTTTCTTGTCTTTTCTAGGTGTCCATTGTACACATGGTTTCAATAGAACTGGATTTTTGATCTGTGCCTTTTTGGTCGAGAAGATGGACTGGAGGTAACTTTGTATGTTAGTTCCTGGGGTTCTGTGGAATGTGGCCAAAGGGTTCTTCAGTTTGTTTCAGTCATTGTCCTGTCAGCTGTGCTAATGTATTCACTATTTCTTGTTTTATAGCTGCCTAGTAATCTTGAGTAAACAGCCCATGTTAACATTTTTTGTATCGTCCCTTGATAGCTTAGCCTGTTGCAATCAAGAATTCCAGGTCTGGTAGGTCAAAAGTCAGCTGTACCTGCCATGTGTGGGCTTTAGCAGTGTATGTATCATATTGTGTCTCTTTCCCATGACATGTCCCACATTTTAAGTAAGAATGTAGAGTTCAGAGATTCCTGAAAGATTATTTCCCATACATTTTCATCTTTTTTGTGTTGGTGTGGGTGTAGGTTTTTGGGCTTTTTTGAGATCTGAAGAGATTAACTAGAGCAACATCAGAGTAGCATACATACTTCTGAAGGATTGGGAGCAAACAAAGTCCTTGTTTCCAGCTTGTTTTTTGGCTAAAGTCTACAGCATGCTTCTATACAGACTCATCCATTTTTTCCATCTTTTAAAAACGTTGGTTCCTTCATACAGAGTTATTATCTTTTTTACATAGCATTAGTTTTAAAAGGAACCCCAAACCCAAACAATGTCTGTACCATCCTGTTGGACATAACTTTTGCATAGCTTTTGATTTGTAGTATTCACAAAACACTATTTCCTTCTTGACAGAGTCCTGTGAAAGTCATGTTTCTTGACAAGCCTGTTAAACATTCTGATATTTCCTATGTGTAGTCCTTTAAGTGAAGAAAATTCTGCTCCTGTTGCAGGATTTTCTTGTGACTGGACGTACAGTTATTGTGCTTAGCATACATGTGCAAGCTGTTTGCAAAGAACTAGGTCATTGCTGTCTGTTAGTAAACCTGGAATAAAGATATTGGAGTAATGGAGATGAAAAACCTTTAGTAATGGGTGGTTGAATCTTTGCAGGATCCCAGCTGTGTATAGGAAGTAGACACAGACACAAATGGCTTTATAGTATGATTCCCGTTGTTTCTATGAATTAGAAAAATTGTATGCTTTTAACCGAACAATTTTAAAGTGGCATGCAATAATTAGGCTTAGAATTGATCCTTTGTTCTGAAGAGGAAAGGCACTTGAATCTCTTTGGATCTCCTACTTTTATGCAGCCTATCTGTTTTCAAACCGTGGTGGGAAAAGCCTTAAAACTCAACAGCCATGTATTATTCTTTTGCTTTGGGTAATTAACTGTGTCATGTTTGTTAATCTCTGTCAGATTATTTTAATAGAACATCCAGATGTTCCCTGGTAGGACAAAATGTCCACAGCGAAGGAAACAATTTTGGCAAGCTGCTGGTTAATGCTGACCATTGTATTGAGATAAATCTAATTTGCTGCATCATTCTTTAAAATAAGGCACTGTTTCTTGCTAATGAGGAAATAAGATCTTCCTGATGGAAAAATCCATCTGTATTCATTCCTTAAGCGTATGAGGTAGAAGTGTTGTGTACAGTGGGATATATTTTATAGTTAGTTTAGACAAAGGCCTGAAAGCTCTTCAGCTTTCTGACTGGTAAGGTCAGAAACCTTACTTGATTCTCTTTTCAACAACTCATTTTTCCCAAAGACTGCTGTGTTTCTAGAACCTGGAAAATTATTTTTTTTTCAGCTAGGGTTCTGTATTTGAGATCTGTGCCACCTCTTTTGGCTTTCACTGCCAGCTATTCCAGAAGATTATAGAGTTCTTCTAACATCAGAAAAAAATTTGAGCATTTTTCAGACTCCATAACTTTTAGCTTGTTTTGTCCTTTCAGTGGCATTCATTACTGAAGATGTGAAACAATTTAAGAGAGATAGCCAAGTAAAAAATGTCTTGTGAGAAAGAAATTTGGAGTCTTGGAAAACAGAATGGGGAAGAAAGGTCCTTCTAAGTAACTCAGACTCTTAAACTGTCATTTTTGAAGTGATACTGTGTGATAGTGTCACTCTGGAGAATGTCATGTTTTCTCCTCTTATAAAGATCAGAGGAGTGAATCAACCTTACTGGTTCTTAGACATTATTTCTGTCTATTCTGCAAAATTAACCTCTTAAAGTTCTCAAGCTCCATTTCATACTGAACAGATCAGACAAAAAGAAAAAAGGATTTCGAATTAAATATCTGGAAAAAAAAAGTAACAGGGTGTAGTATGTGCTTTTGTTCCAGTTTTAAGACACGTGCTTCTCAAGAAGCCTAACAGGGACATCTCTCTATTTTTGTGGTTTCTCCTTTCCCCTATATAGTAAGATTGTAAAATGCTGATTCTTGGAGCCTTACTGCTCTTCATAACCTTGATAAATGGACGACAGAATTATATCCAATGTTTTTAGTTAAACATTTCCATAGGATCTATGAAAATGGCAACAATAAAACCCTTGTGTTGTGCTCAGTCTTGTATGTTTTGGAGAGTTTTCTCCTTGGCTGGTAAAGATGCATGACTGTTAGTTTTGATTTCTAATTTTTTTGTGGTCCAGCTTCCAATTTATTTGAGCAAGATTAAGTATTAGGTTCATAGTAAAATGCTACTGAACCACAGTCCTTTTATGAGAAACTTCTGGAAAGAGAAGTAATTTAAAAGATTAGGGTGGTTTTTCTCAGTATGATGGCAAAACCTCTAATGAGAGGAAAGACAATTCTTACTGGAGAAAAATGTAACCATATTTGAATTTAAACATTTGCATTTTTCTTCATTAAGTTTGTTGATATGTTTCTTTGGTCTTCTGTTGTGTTTGTGCAGTCCTCAGGTATTTACCTGCATGTGACTCATTGCTTCTCTGTACCAATAAAAAAAAATTTATCTGTGATAAAACAGTGATCAGCAGACCACTAGGAGCTGCAATAAGGTGTCAAAGCAGCTGCAGTTACTTGAGAACATTTCCAGTGCCCACAAAGTTATACAGAATCTTCTGCAAGAGCAACTGCTACCTGGCTGATCTAAGCATGGACTTTCAAATATAAGGAATGTTTTTGCAATTACCACTTCAGAATTTGTATTGGTTCTCAGTCCCAATAATTCTTATGTTTGGTAAAGCATGACATGATTAAGACATGTAAATTAAGCATCCAGAGTAATTTTTTTTTTTTACAGTATTGAGGCTGCTGTGGCTACTTTTGCTCAGGCCAGACCTCCAGGTATTTATAAAGGTGACTATTTGAAGGAACTGTTTCGTCGTTATGGGGATGAAGATGATGCACCAGCACCACCAGAGCTTCCAGAGTGGTGCTTTGATGAAGATGAAGAGGAGGATGATGATAATGGTAAAACTGGAGGTCCAGAATCAGAACCTGGATCATCAAGCTCTTCCTTTGGCAAGAGGAGAAAAGAACGCCTAAAACTGGTAATTTTGATTTGGAATTTAATATTTGAATGCTGAACATAATTTCATAACCTCATACCCATGAGTTACCTCATCATACATGCTATACATGTGTCACTGCTCTTGCAAATGGGGACTGGAAGCATTGTCTGTAACTGGAAAAAGTTGTAGTAGATACATTGTAAACTTTTTAAATTTCCTATGTGAACTGTGAACTTTAATATTCAACACCTCAAATATCCCAGTTGTAAAAATGACTTAAAAATTTTATAATATAACAATTTTTTGAGATAGTAAAGTGCTTTTTAATTATTCAGTCTGTCTTTGGAGATGAAATGTTATTAGAGTCAGATGGAAACAGCTCTTGTTTTTTGTAGTCATGTGGATGAAATTCAGAATTTTTAAAATTCAGTGCTCATTTTGGTAAGTAGTTTTTCTTTGGAAAATTTTGTGGGATAGAAAATTGAATTAGCAAAAAGCAATATGAGCTTAAAAAACTCAAGGCAGCTTCAAGATCATAATGTGTTCAAAGCTTTAGCTTTGTAAGGAATACAGCTGATCACTTGCTGTGATTTCTGACATACATCTGCATAATTCTGATTAAATGAGTTACTGTAGTTACCATGATATGGAACTAATACTCAAGTACACAGAGTATATTTATATCATCTGAAGACTAATGACTCAGTTCTTTTCAAATTCCTGACTCACTTTTTTATTTGCAAATGAAATAGGCTAGACTATTGCTGAGTGCAAGAATAGGGTTTTTTTCCATAATACTGAGTTATTTTACTTGTGCGCTGAGGTGTGTTTGTTTACGAAGACGTGGAAATCCTCATATTGAAATAGGCTGCAAAAAAGCATTTTGGTGTTACTGCAGCTGGTCAACAAGGTTTGCAGGTAGAGTATGGAAAATGTTAACATGACAGAAATACAAAATCCAGTCTAAAGAAGCAAGATGAACTTTGAAAACTTTCAAATTATAGCTTATTTGGAATAAAAAATTTCCCACACTGTAAAGACATAGTAAAAGTATATTCATGGGATATCACCACTTCCTCCATAAGCCTTGCAGTAAGACCTTGATATCTAAATATTCTGGAGGGGGCTGGAAGCTTAAAGTTTTTTTGATGTGTCTTCTGATGCATTAGGAACTGAGGTGTTATGATGAATTACAATGACAGCCTCTTTTCATCAAGCATAAAACTCAACTGGTCTATTTAACAGGAATGATATTGGCTTCCCAGGCTTTTTCTTGTCTGCCACCATAGTTTTGTTGAAAGCTGGAAGCTAAATTATACGAATAAGCATATTAATAACTAAAATTTAATTATGAGTTAGATAATTTGTGAAAGAAAGAGTCATCTAGTTAATATGCATATTCGTATAATTCAGTTTTGCAGCTCTGAAGGAACATTCTTTGACACGAAGAGGAGGAACGGGCAGAATTCTTTACCATGGTTCTTGGCTGGCAGATGGGACTGCTTCTTAACTCAGTAGAGATGGATATTTGTGATTCCTTGTAAATATGCGGTCTACAGGGGGAGTGAGTATCAGGTAAATACCTCTTGCTCAGATATTCTGATTTTACTGTCTAAAGGGCTACATTTTCAGTATTATGTTGGTTTCCTGCAACAGATGTTTCCACCTTTATAATTCATCTCTTTCCTAGAAGCCTAGGGGTAGGCAGTGTAAAACTAGAGGCAGCTGTAGTGATAGCAATGGTCTGAATTTTTCTCATTTTGACCCAAATCTTTGTGGAGACAGAAGAAAAGTTTACTAGTAGAGGAGGAGACAGCTCCCAGGCATCTTGCTAGGGTAATGAATAGTCAGAAACAAGTGCTAGCTAGCCTGTGAAATGAAGTTAATATGCTGTCCATTTCAGAAACTCTAATGTGAGAAACTTTACTGCAGCATTTTTCATTAAAACTTCATATTTTGATGTAAAAAAATCTTGACAGCCTCTCTTTCCTACACTACTACAGAATCCTTAGAACATAAAGCCATTACAATTTCCTTTGTCATCACCTGAAGGAAGTTGACAGGTACCAGGAAATGAGCTTGTTGCAGTCTGAGGTGCCACACAGGAAATCCAAACAAGTTTTGACTTTGTCAGTGCATGCAGTATCGATTGTAGCATCAAAACAACATTATTAACTGACACTTAGAATCTCACTTCACGAAAAAAAAATTTCATTTTGCAAATCGGACAAAAAGTTGTAATTCTGAGCCAGAACCTACAAACCTTTCATGGGTCAAACTTTTACTGTTTATAAGGAATGTTGTCTTTTCTAGTCCCAAGTAAATTGCATTTTATGGGGTGTGGGATGCCGTGCTTCTGAAACGAGTGGTGACATCTTAAACAATCTGGAAGAGATGGTGGCTGTTAATGATTTAATTCATGATTTTGAGTGCAGGTGTCTTGTGGTCATCTGTGAGACAGAAGGAAGCAATTAAACTGATTTGATGTAATGAGGATAATATTTATTAGTTAACTATCACAGTACAATTATTCTAAATATTAGTGACTTGGGGTTTTTCTGCTTAACCAACCCTCTTTTGCAAAGTTTAACCCTTGCACTTATTCTGCCAATTGTGGGCATCTTGAAGGATATGGGAAAAATACTATTTTTTGATTTGGCAGCACCATTTTATGTGCTTGAGTATGGGTATCCTTTCCTTCTCCATGTTAAATGCTTATTAGCTCACTTTTCCCTTATAGTATATTTTTTTTGTACTACTGACCTTTCTTGTTATCCTTTGTATTCTGTCATGTTGACTCATGTTTTCCTGATGCTGTGGTGCCTGTAATTGAATGCAAGCCTCTAGTTGAGGCCATCCTAGTAAGGCTTAATAGGGAAAAATTAATTTCACATGTCTTAAGGCTAGTACTTCTGTTTATATATCTCAACATAATTGCCTTTCACAAGGCAGAACAATACTAATTCAGCTTTTGGTCTCTTGCTGCTTCCATGTATTTTTCTCTAATTATCTACCAGTGTGTGTTTGTATAATTTCTTATCCATTATTAAGTGTAGAACTTTGTTTATGCTGAATTGCACAGTGTTATCTCCAGCCCATTTTTAAAATGAAGGGTAACACTGAATCTTAAACTACCATCCCAGTCTATATCTGTGTTAATAAAGTCAGAGATGTCACAAAAATAGGCATGCTAATAGGAAGTTTAGTGGAAATAAATTGATTATCTTATGCCTAAACCAGACCCTGCAGATTCTTCCATTTTGTTAGAGAAACACTAACGCTGAACCTGATTTTGAAACAGGTTACACTTCTGGTTTATGGAAGTTAGATCTACCCCATGTTTTCTGAGTTCCTTGATGAGGACAAGATAAGCAAACAAAAAGCAAACCAAGGCAAATGCATACAATGCCAATTCTGTGAAGCCTGTTTCATTATGAAAACCAAATGTTTAGTGGAACACCTTTGCTACTGAGTGACAGTCAGTATGATTTTGTTTTCTTTTTTGCTTGTACATGCCAAGAGGCAGTTACTGTGATTCGGTCCTGTGTTTTTAGGTATTAAATCTAAGCTGGTAAGTGTAACTCTCTGTCTCTCACTCCCTTCATTTTAGAAGATATCTCTTCCTGACATGTTTTGGAATGTTTCTTGCCTTCTGGGAGTCAGTCTCTGAGCATATTGGCAGGCAGTCAAGTCTGAGTAGCTGAAGACAGCTCTCACCGAGGCCTGGTGATAGCCACTAGGGTCAGGAAGGTGTGTGTTTGGGGCTGTTCCCACTCCCCCACTTCTCCAGATGGTGTTTAGGATATGAACCAACACAGGATGATCCACATTGCCTCTTCTTCAGCTGAAGTGATGGGTGGAGAAATTTATGGCAAGTGGGGCAAGGCTGATTTGTACAGGTGGTGTGAAAGTTGTGCACAGTGTAGATACCAGTGCATGTAGTTTCCCTGGATCCTTTAGGGCTTATAAACTCTTGGCTTAGTATCCATGCTGAGGAGTCAGTGTGCTCCTGGTGATCTGAGTTCTCTGGAGTCTCTGCACCGTGGTCTCCAGTGTTCTGTTTCCAAAGGCATTGGTAGCTGAACAGTAGGGTAAAAACTGTATGGATCTGGTTCAGCTTTAGCACCTTATCCAAGGAATGTCCTCATGAAACCTGAAATGCTAAGTTAGCCAAGCACGAATACCCAAGTGACTCACATTGTTTTCATAGTGCTGTGCCTTAGTGATTATACTTGCAGCAGATAATCTGCAAGAAACACTTTCAAATACGAATTTTGTGTTTATTACTTTTTCTTTTCTGGAAAATCTTTCCCGTTCCCTGCCTGTTAATTCAATCTTAGCAATTGTACTGGCATTCCACTCTGCCATTATTCACAGAAGCAAGGCAAAACCATCTTCCTTTGTTTCCTGGTGCTCTTCACCACTTATCAGAATGCAGACAATGTGCTGGCCAGGCACGAGTAGCTGTCTGCCTCTCTCGCCCACTCCCCTGCGTGCTGTTGCACTGGCTGGTGCCCATGTAAATTGTATGGGGTGAGTGACACACACAGTCTGTGGAACTCAAGGTAGTTAAGGTTATGAACCAGTATATTTCTTTAGGATGTTCTGTTCTCAGAATGTGATTTGGTGATGTGACTGAGCCAATCTTAACTAACTTCAGGCTGTACTGAAAACTGTGGTCCTACTTTTCCCTGCTCTTCCTTTTGCTCCCTTTGTGCTGTCACTAGTACTGAGTTATCCTATGGTGAGCTAGTTTAGGATACTGTTTTGGCAGAAAATTATTACCAATTTATGATGTTATTTTTGCCAAATTAGTTCCTAGACTTGCTCAAGTGTATAACAGATGAGTGCCGCAGCATGTGGAAATGCAGAGGAGAAAAATACTACTCCTTTCTGGATTTGTTAAAGCTAGTTTCAAGTGTTTTAGAGAACAGATATGAGATACTTGTATCTTCACATGCAGGGTTCAACAGGTGAATAGTCATGGTTTGATCTTCTCTGTGTGCATTGAAAATTTATTTGAGATTCTGTTGAATTAAGTCTGGTTGGTTTGAGATCTCCATAGAAGTCGTTAATTTTGTAGTTTTGTAGACCTGGTGGCTTTCATGTGTTCAGTTATGCATGATTTGTTTTTATTCCTCTTGGCATCAAACTTTTTGTAGAATGTACAAGTTATTTTAGAGTTTTATTTCCAGATTGGTTTTTTTGATGTCTACATAGGCTTTTCTGGGGCTTTCAGGATAGCAGCTCCACGCTAATAACCTGGTTTAGATTGAGAAAAAATTATAAAAATTTATTTACACAAATATTTTGTTACAAATCTGCTGTTTATATTTTCTCTTTTGTTAAGTTTGTCCTAGATCAACGTTCTTGAGAGTATTAGCTAAGTAGTGTAAGCATCTAAATACTAGTTATCCCTTCCTTTTGCCTTATCCTTATTGCCTTTTTTAAGTTTGATTTTTTTCCTCATAAATAACTCATTTAGTTCCTGGGTTTATAATATGGCTCACCTGTGAGTTTCCTGGCAAAGTTGAGCTAATGTATCTTAACATTTGGGGGTAAATCCTTAAGGAATGTTTAAGCTAGTATTGCTCTAGAGGGTTGTGAAAACAGTCTTAATCTTGTATTGACATATTCTGTTTTGATTTTATGAAGGCTTTAATGCTAAATTATTTTTTTTAGGGTGCAATTTTCTTGGAAGGAATAACAGTTAAATGTGTGACCCAGGTGACAATGCAACCAAAATTAGGAGGAATACAGCAAAAATGTCAGCAGTTCTGTGGATGGGAAGGGTATGAGAATATTTAGAACTTACTTATTACTCTTGAAATAAGTGTTGTATTTTGCAGAATGAAACTGGTCATTTTGAAAATGAGGAAAAATATGACCATGGATTTATTAAAAAAAAAGCCTCAAACACACTTGGCAGTGAAAGTCTTGCACTGTACAATGAAATGGAATGATCAATTTTTGATGTTAAGAAACAAGATTCTAGAATTACTTTTCCATTGAGATAACAAAGTGTTGTTGTTCAAATTCCAGATGTGGCCTACTCCAGCTTTACAAATGCTTAGTTCTTTCTCAAACAGTAGATTTATTTATACCATTGCTATTACACTTAAATATAGAGGTATAATACTCATTTTTACAGCCAACTTGGATTTGTGACCAATGCTAATGGGAATGTTGGTTTTAGTGTCTATGATTCTGGACTTTTCCATTCCAAAGTTGGTGATCCAAACTACTTCCTAACTTGTTGATGCTTATCGTGCCTGTAATTTTTAATTTAAATATCTCTTTCTGCAAAGCTAAAACTTTGAAGTTCCACATAATTTAGTGTTTTGTCATAAGCAAATAACTTTGTTCCTATGAGATAGACTTTTGACTTCTATTGCAAAATACTTTATTGGAGAACATGCTCTTACTCAGAGTTAACCTTGCAGCAAGTCAGGTATGAGGTGTGACTTGAGTCTGATGTGAAAAATGTATTTACTTGTGTGACTATTTATCGCAGAACCATTAATAAACATGGTTCTTTTTATTAGGACTGGATTCCCTGGAGCACAGCCTGTTTCCATGGACAAGCAAAATATTAAATTTTTGGAGCAGAAGCCATACAAAGTTAGCTGGAAAGCAGACGGCACCCGGTAAGTTCATTTTAAATGAAAAAGCAAAACACAGTAAATTTGGTAGACAGTTTGTATTTTCTCAGGAAAGTGAATTTGCTTGTACAAAGGACAAACCACAGCAACAAAACTGGCTCCAGAGATTAATTTTTATTCTGACTTGGTACCCCACATTGCTGAAGTTTGTGGCCAAGTTTCTTTCTAGCAGCTGTTTTACACCCTGACTATTAAAGGCAGGTACCTTTATTCTCCATAACCCTTGCCTGACTGTCAGGCATGACTTGTCACCAAGGTCTTAGAATAATCTTACATAGCAGTGAGAGTTTGCTAAGGTGAGGACTTTATAAGCAAAATTAAAACTTCTAATTGATCCTTCAGAAGCTGGGTAGGATCAGAAAATTTGTAGGGGTATTTTTTAAAATTCATCCTGTGATCCTTTGTTCAAACATGTAGTTCATGTCAGCTAAAGAGTCAGTAATTTTATCTTCCCTCACTAGTATTCTTACATTCATTGCAGGAGTGCCTTTTGTTTAATAACAAACTACAACCTAATTGGACTTATTGGACATATTCTAAAGTTTTTCCTGAGTTCTTTATTTTGCTAGGTTTGTTATCTTTAATAATAGAACATCCTAGATAATGAAAATCCTGGAGAATATGGGGAATTGCATGTCTTATGATAATTGCCTAGTGGCTCCACATGGAGTCAGTCAGGATTCATCACAATTCAGCCAGAACTAAGCTGTCTTGTACAAAAAAGCCCCAGACCCTTCCAAGTGTCTCTCCTGTGTGGAGTTCACACTTCAAGGGCTTATTAGCTTGGGCTGAGCATGGTGTGAAAAGTCAAAGTAAGCTTGCAGTCAGTATGGAGACCTAGCATTAAGAAATGTGTGGGAATAATTGGTTTACTAACACTGGCTGTATGCACAAGCACTTGGATATTGCAGTGCAGGTGTTCTCAGGGTGGGAAGTTACAGCAGTGGGATATTGGGAGGTCAAGGCATATTCTCAGGGCAGTACAGGGCATAGGGCATTCCAGAGCAGCTGACCCTGAACAAATGAAGTCAGCCAGCTCTTAAACTGACCTGAAGAGTCTTTGTCATATCCTGTGTTATTAATTTGGAAAACTGATGTCTTAATGTAATATTCTCATTTTCTTACTCAAGTGTGTGGATGGGATGCCCACGTCCTGAGTACTAAAGCATTATACAGAACATGGTAGTGTACCTGGAAGACTGCATTTTGTGAAAGAAATTGAAGTGTACATGTCATTTCTTGTTAAAATTTTCAGTATTTTGAACATTCTATCCTCTGTTTTTAGTTTTAGAATGGTGAGAAAACAGAATGGAGGAAAAACAAAATTGAAGGAACTAAATGGCTCTTTTAATTTTTTTCAAAACATAGTAACTGGTAATAGATTATGAAGATACACAGACTGATAGGTATATTCAGAGAAGAAAATGGATTTACAGAGATCCAGTGTTAATGAAATTCACCTTAAGTAATATGAAAGAGAGATTAAAGATGAAAACCTGAGCTATTATTTGGACATTTAGATACTTTGCATGATATGTATCCTAATCAACAATGAAAAATTATGATCATTTTTACATTGGACATTCTTCTAATTATATAGTTGTTCTCCAGTGATCCAGACTCCATACGCAATTAAACAGATTTTCATTAGTTATTCTGAATGCTTGTGTTGACAGGCGTGACCTTCTTGAATTTAATATTAAGACATCAGTTAGTGGAGACCCATTTATGGATCCCCTGCTTCCATTATCTGGAGATGGAACCCCTGTCATCAAATATCTCTGAAGCTATTCTGTTAAAAGTGGTTTAGATGCATCAGTCTAGACCTTACCTATGAGAATATTATCAGGCTTGCATGCTTTTTTTGTTTTGTTGCTTTGTTCTCTCTCTTTGCTTAAAAAGCACTGCTCTTTTGTCGACCTTGTTGGACTTAAAGAAAAGCAGATGCATAACTAATAACTTTCTGTTATACTTTCTCACTGAAATAAAACAGTTTTATTTTAGCTAAACTAACATTTGCTCAACTTAGCCAAACTTCTTAAATGTCACCATTTGTTAACTACCTGTATTTGATTTCTTCAGCAGTATTCTTTCCTAGAGGTTTCATGATTGAAGCATTTTTGGTACATTCTTGTAACTGATATTCAGTGTCAGTAACTTCACCAATTACTTTTACTTTTATTCAAAAACATTTGCTAATTCTAGATTCCCATTGGAGCTGAACCTCTCATCCTCTATTTTAAGAGCTGTTGGTTTTGCTTTTTTGTGGTTGGTATTTCTTTTTGCCACTTTCCCCATTGTTTAGGGCTTTTTTCCAGTGGTAGAACTATGCATGCTTTTTTGGTTTCTTAATATTGTTGTATTTTTCTATCCATAATTTTAGAGAAAGTATTTCCCTGAATAAAAGGGCGTTATTTCTCAAATAATGTTGTCTAACAATATGAAATTGATTAGTTAAATTATTCAATAGTGATTCTATAAAATATCTTGTGGGATTTACTGGAGTAGCATCTTACATATTTTTTAAGTGTGTGAGTTTGGTTTGGATAAAACTCATCCTCCTTTGTTCTCTTGGAGTTCTGAGTTCAAAATCTTTTGACTTAGCCTTGCTTAGCCTAGTCTGCTGTGGTTTGAAGAGTTTGAGCTTCATTGTGGTCTTGCTTTTTCTGTGCCTGGTTTCCAGGGCCCTTGCTGCATAAGTATTAGCAGGGCACCCCTCCTGGTTCTGTTCCAGCATTCCTTCTGGAGTATGTTTGTCCCAAAGGGAAAAACGCAGTGTGAACAAATACTTCTGCCCTCATGTTTGTAAATGCCAATGTATAAAGATGTGCGTATTTGTATCTTAGGTTTAGAGAAATGAACTTTAAATTAAAAGATCTGTGAAGCTCATTTAGCATTGTCACTCTTTGGTGAAATATTTCCTTTGTGCCAGCTACTTGGTTGTATGTAAATGCTGTATGCAAACTCATGCTGTTTTGAAGAAAACCACCTCTAAAATTATATTGCTTTAAATTATTATTATTTCAATAAAAGTCACTGAGTTCTGCAGCTATTCTGACTGGTTTGGTGTAAATTCTCAATATTTATTGGAACAGTAGTCAAACTATTGGTGTCTTATAAATAATTTTAATGCTAATCTATTCAAAAGCCAAAGGGCAAATTTCCCACTAGTAAAATCATGCCTTTTGGCTTTGTTGAGATGAAATATATGTTGTATGTTAACAGTAGCTACAAAGTAGATACATTTTTACAAATGTATCCAATTTTGCAGCGCCCTGTTCTAAAATAGTAGTTACTGTCTGAATAAGGTAATTGTAACAACATGTTCAAGGCATTGCTGGATGACTCTGCATTATCAGATTTGTACTGTAAAATGATTAGCCAGGTGGGTAATGGCTTGTTGTATCCCTTCATATGGATCTCATTAATACTGTTTGTAGCAGATGCTTGTTCTAATGAGTGGAGCTGACTGTTCAGGCAGGGTAAAGTAATGAGACACCAGTTCTGAAGGAAAGACTGCCACCACTAAGAATAATAAGAAGCTTAAAAATGGCTGTGGAATAATTCAAATCAATACAATCAAACAGGACTAGGTTTTACGGTGGCAAAATGTGACCTGCACTAAATGGAACCAATTAAGGGGAGTGAGTTATTTTCCTGCATTTCTGTGAGTAGCTTTTTTATTTTTCACATCTGTACACATGCAGTTTTAGTGAAAAATAATAAATGTGATCATAATGCTATGGCTGTTCAATTATGTTAAGGCAGCTATTTAAAAAATGCAGAACAGGTAGTTCTTGCCAAAGGCTATTAAATTTGAAAAATCTTCATGCAAATTGATGGCTTGAAGATATCTAAATATGAATAAGTAGATACAGAATAAAACAGCTCTCTGAGAATTGCTGCTAGTTGTTTAATGAGTTTGTAACAAAAAATGCATATATCTCTAAAGTTGTTTTTCTTTCATGATTAGCAAATTACATTTATATTAAAAGAAAGCCTGTTACCTAAATAATTAACTTTTTGTTGTTATCCTAATACAAAATAAAAATAGGAAATGTATGCTTAATTGTATGATAAAACTGATGGGCGTTTTTCAATTGTTTATTAATCAGTTTGATTTATGTTAATGTATCAATCAATAAATCAATATATCTATATATAGAGAACATAATTATTTTGATTTAGTTGCTATATTATCAAACTTGTGATAGCTTCCTTTTTTTTAATTCAGCTTTTTGCAGAAATTGAAAAAAATTTCTTTTTTTTCTTTTTTAAAATGGCAGTTGCAGCCTTTTCAGAAACATATTTGTGACCCTTGAAGGAAATCTATTCAGTATATTTTAAGATGACTTTTCTATAAATGTCATGAAAACAAGGTTGAAGTTTCTCTTTAATTTCTATGGCTCAATAATTTTTATTTCCCTACTCTTTGATCCTTTACATGATGAGATGAAGCGTATGTGCATAACTCTGAAATTGCAAATTCCTAATATGAGAAATTATCCAAAAGTAATTTGGTCCAGAGTAAATAGTGAAAAAATAATCACTGCTAAGGAACAACTCTTAAGAAAAAAAAAAGGGAGAAAATTGAGAAAAATGTTTGTTTTAGAACTTAGCAGGTAAAAGGTACTAGCCAAAATTAAGTGACAAGGAAGCAAAATGGTTGCCTGTCTGTAAAGGCTTAAAGAAAAGATACTTGAATGGGTTCATGGAAAAACTATTATCCCTCAGAGAGAGGGGAGAAAAAGTTGAGATAATAATGAGAATGAAGAGGGACAGAGGAGATTGGAGAGTAGTACTAATCCAATTAAATCCCAAATCTATACACTTGAGAACTCATTATTAAGAACCAGAGAACCATTATTAAGAGACCAGATTGTCATGAAAGCAGATGTGGAGTGTCCTGGGTTTGCAGTGGAAAGCTTGGCTCCTGGGAGCAAAGATATTAATGTGGAGCTGAACTTGAAGGAGGCTGTTGGAAATGAGAAAGAAGCCATGGATTAATTTTCAGATTGTACAAATTACATGACCAGATTCTCATGGATGTGAAATTTTCTTCCTAGTAGTGGAAAGTTCCTGAAATAGAGGTTTGCAAAATTGATAGTCCATTCTTCCCTAACTTAGAGGAGGAGGACAAAAATGTAGGGTGTTGATATTTTCAGCCATCTTCAGAAATGGTGTTAGCAGGGACGTTATGGCCTGTTGATCACAATAAAACATTTATGAGTAAAATAATGTTTCTCAAGGTATGAATACTCTCTCCCTGGGCACCTTGCCTTCTGACCCAGATAGCTACTGAGAAGGTGAACTATTATAAATTGTGTTTTGAGTGTCTTGTCATTGAGTCACGTTTAGACTTAATATATGTTTGTGGCCTTGGAGTAAGGAAGGAATGTTGGCCTCCTAATCATAGGATAGGGTGAAGAACACATACAAGAATCATCTGACTGCTTTTAAACCACACCTTCCTTTTCCTTCTTCACCACACAAGAATCATCTGGCTGCTTTTAAACCACACCTTCCTTTTCCTTCTTCCTCTCCACACTTAAGAAATAGACTTAAATATTAATCAGTTTTGCACCATTATCTGGTATTCCTTTCTCTGTGGCTGTGACATGTTTCAGTGGTGGGAAATATTAAAGGATGGAAATATTCCATAGTTGGGCATGTGCTGAATAGACTTTTCAGGACCAAATGGATTTTTTTATAGGAGTGACAGGTTTTGTGAACAGCTGGGCTTAACCCAAGTTATTTGATTCCAAGTTAAATGAGCTTGATTCAATTGTGCTTATGTAACTATCAGCAGTGGGCACAACCTCAACTGGTAATTACACATCACTTGTGTGTATAGGACAGCCATTCTTCAGACATTTTATTATTTTCATTGAATGTCTCAAAGAAGTAGTTGTAAGGGTTTTTCTATTACTATTTGTATGAAATTGTCAAAATGGGGTGACGCTTAAAGAAGAGATTTGGAACCTTACTTTAAGAAACCTTACTTTAAAGATTGAAGTGACTGTTCTTAGTCCAGTCTTCCAATCACCACACTGTGCTTTTATAAGTTTTTAAGGTCATGGGGGGGAAAAAATGCAGTTTTTGTTTACTTGCCATTGTCATTTGTGGTCCTTCTTCATAATTATTTTAACAATTCTTTAGGGCAAAACAAGCTCACTCATTTTAAACTAGTTCTGTATATCTGCCTCTGTAGATGGAAGAATTTTGGTTGAGAATGAGGCTGCAATCCATGTGGAATTTATTTCATTGACTTGACTCGGAATAATATATCTAAGTAGAGATAGTATGTATTTTTTCTGGAAACTAAAGTTGTGAAAATTATTGAAATGGTTGCAGTAAAGCTTTTACTCCCTTCCAGTCAAGATTAAAAGCTCTAAATAAATAGCTGTTATAAACTACAGTACTAGTAGTTAGTAACCTGCAGTTTAACTTTGAAGTGTGAAATGATAACATAATGTCAGAAGCTTCTGCCAAAGTATATAAAGTATGAAACATAAATGGTTCAGGATTAAAATGTATAAAATGCCTTTCTAATGATGGCTGAAAGGAGCAATTCATAGATGTTAAGCACTCTACAGCATTCCTCTTAATTTTCTAAAAAGCAAATGCCTAATTCATGGTTTTATTTTCGGCATTTAGGTAGGAGAGGAAGAGAAGATGGGATGGGGAGGCAGGAATGGTGTGTTTGTCATTAGAGAGTTGGAGATTCAGAAGCTGTGAGTTGTTGCTCGCTCTGCATCTTAATAATTGTCCTGTACACTTGTATTGGCCAGTAAATTTAGGATTACACGACTAATACTTGCCTGTTTTCCACAGCATTAGAACCCATAAATATTGTATGGTTTCTTGAGTTTTCATTTGAGAGTGTAAAAAGAACTTTTGTAAATTTGTTTGGATTAAAGGCACTTCTGGTTTGTTTAGCATGTCCCCAGTCTCTAGGTGAAGCTATTCTAGTTCAGGGCAAGGAAGGTCTAGTACAATGTGGCTTCATTATCTCCTCCTTTTGCCATGTTGTCCTTTGCCCCTGTTTTCCCTACTGTACAGGCAATAAGGGCATGTTTAGGCTTTGGCTAGCAGACTTTGACAACAGAAAAGGAGCTGTCAGGATTTCATAGCTGGACTTGTGGCTATTTTCAGATATCTCATTCATTTTATTTAACTATTAATTTTGAGCCAGGAGAGGTCTCTTTTGACTGGGAGACTGTAAGTCAAATGAGGCAGCATAGAATGTCACAAACTGTTGGACTTTGTTCTCATATGGAAAAATTGGATATAAAAAAATATCTGGTTTTGTGTTTGTTTTTTTTTTGGGGGGGGGTGGGCTGGTGATGGTGTATTTATGTATTTATTACTAAGGCACGTCCGTATCACTTTGTTACTTCTTCATCTCCTGAATATTCCTTTTACAATCATTGAGTCAATGTAGAGGAATGAATAAATAGGTGTGACAGAACCCATTATCCCTCAAGTGGATCTAAATTGACTTGAATGGCCAAAGAAAGCATTCTTACTCTAGGTTGTGGTTTCTCATTTATATATGCTCACAACCCTGTCATGACTCTGAAAGAAGGGTTTTGTGTCCCTTCCTTGAGTGTTTAAGGAGCAGTTCTGGTGAGATACTATACAGGAAGTCTATTCTGTGGAGAAGCAGGCCTGATACTTCACAGTTCTGAAGCCTCTCGACACACAAAGTTCTATTGGCACAATTCTGGGCTCTTTGAACAATGCTACCTAACTGATTATTCATATGTAACTATTTGAGTATTTGGACAGATTGTCTTATAAGCAAGCTCTTTTGTTTATTTATAAATAGTTAATGCATTAAAATGCATTAACTTATTATGTAGCTTGTGCTATGAATGCTAATCTCAGAGTATTCAACTGTAGTACTAAAATGTTCTAATGAGATCCAGATAAAGGGTGTGCCTGCATGTATATCTGCTTTTCAAACGACCAGTATCAGTGATTACTGGCTTATTTATTTATTTTCCTTTCTCCCAGACCACTTTTAGTGGAACAGTACATGCTGTGGCTGCTGGTTCTCCTAGGGGGGATTACAGACACATCCATGAAGCATAACGGCTTATGTTCCGTCAGGGAAGAATGCCATTCAGTTTGTGAAGTTGAACTATACAGATATCTAGCCCCTTTCTCTTGGAGCTGATCTATTCTGTGAGCACAAATGGCAGTTGTGTTCCTGCTGTGGCTTGTGCCAGTGATGCAGGTGGAATTGACCCAGAACACACTCTGGCATAAATCAGTTCCAGGTTAAGGGGATCTCCTTTTTCAAAGCTGTGTTACTCATTTTGTGACTGCTCTGTAACTGCCCTCCATGAGAGACATTATGGTTCACTTGCTTGGGAAAGAAGCAATATAACTACTTGTCATCTAATGCTAAATTAATTTGTTATTTTTTCTTATATAAATTTTTTAGCCTGTTGCTTCAGGCATGAATTTTGCCTTAAAGCTCCAAGATATTTTCAGACAAAGGTTTGTGGAGAGGTATGGAGCCAAAGAAGATCAAGCAAACTTGAAAATCTATCTGCAATAAATAATGAAGATAATAATAATAATAACAACAACAGCAAAAATTATGAAACAATTCAAGAGTTCTGTCAAGCTGGAGATATAGTTTGTTCCATTAATCTTGCAGCTTTAAAAAAAAGTAATCAGAACATTATACCATGCAGTTGTTTTTCAACAGTGTTCCTATCAGTAATTGAGAAATGCACTTAGAATCATCAAAATTTGGGTGAAACAAAGATAATCTAATATTTAAAATTAATCTGTTAGTATAAAGGTTGTTACTGGGTAATATCTTTTTTAGCTTGTTAACAATTCTTTTGTTTTACATCAGACAAGTCACGTCACAATGCACTATAGGAGCTCCTCAATATGTAGTAGTTGTAGTTTAATTTACCTTTTGTTGTAAGTCAAATAATGATTACAAGACAACTTTAAATTTAACCCACAAAGTTTAATATCCTTCTAAAAATAAAGAAACAAAACCCCCACTGCACTCTAACTTAATTAAAACCCTGGAAGACAGACAAGAAAAACACTGTAACTGGATAGGCTTTTTAAACCTAGCTAAATTCTTCATTTTACCAGCAGTTCCACAGTCTAATAATACTTTAGATAGAAAATGTAGTTATACACTGGTTTTGAATTTGCCATCTGTTAAATTAATTAAAGCATCTTTATCTTTGATTTATAAAACAGGAAAAGCTAAAGGTTGAGCTCAGTCTCAACTGCAATACTTTATTCGGAGAAATTATATTAGTTTCCACAATTCCTATACATTTTTCCATGGTCCTTAGTGTTGCTGTTGTCTCCTTTATTAAAAAAACTTCCCCAGGTGAGAGGATACCATAAAGTTGTATAATCATGCAGCATTATTTCTATATTTTTCACTACCCTGTTCGTTATTTGATCTAATTATTTGTTTGCTATTTTGTTTGTTTGCTTGTTTGGCTCCAGCTACTGTTCTGTGCTCTCACTGAACCCTAAAAAGTAGCTGCTATATGAGCTTTTTCTGCTGGCAGTTAATTTGGAACCTTGTAAGGTGGGGAAGTGTGGTCACGTCTCTCCTCCCCCTGACTGTGGTACCCTTTGGATATCAAAACTTGCAGCGTTTGTTGCTGTAGTTTTGGGCATATTGAATATTTCTGTAGTAAATATCGTCTGCAGATCCACTCACTTTTGATGATGTTCAGGGCCAAAGCAGTCATAAAATAACTGCTCTGGACCTTGCATTGTCAAGGGAAACAAATGAAAAGGGAAACTTGCATTCAGAGTTTAAAGGAGAGTGGTGGCAGGCAAGAATAAGGTTTTGATTCTGAGTGTGGTAACTATGGAGGAGACTGATGAATAGTAAAAATTGTGGAGACTGAAAAGCTGTATAAGCTGTGTGGTACCTCAGCTTAGAGTGGTGACTTGACAAGGTTACTTCATTATCTGGAATACCACCTCAACAAATCCTGTGAAAATGAAATTCTCTGTTCTCAAATAAGCAGGGTGATTGGTGAAGATCAATTCATCAATACCTGGAGGTATTTAGAAGATATATAGATGTGACACTTTGGGGCATGGTTTAGTGATGGACTTGGCAGTGTTAGGCTTATATTTGGACTTAAGTGTCCTAAAAGTCTTTTCCACCTGAAATGATGCTGTGAATATAAAAATCAAGAATTCCATTGTGATATTTGAGGTGATCAATAAGACAAGAAGGTTTTTTTTTCTGTACTAGCATTGAGTCAGGGCAGTGGTATCTTGAACTAATGGTTCAGAACATGAGGCTGGTTGTTGGAAACCTTTGACTTCTCACGAAATTAGATGTTGGTGTAGCAGATGAACTAGGACAACTTTCTTGATTATAACATAAATATAGGAAAGCATTCATTTTGTTTAGGAAATATACAAGATAAAATATGAGGAATAACATTTTATTTTCCTAATAGCTGGAGGATAAAAAAACTGTTACAGAGTTCAGATTTTTTAAAAAATCCCTTCAGGGTTACTGCTGGACCTGACCTGCTGCAGATGCCTGATCAGAGTTGTCATGATGAGCACACTTGAATATCTAATGCAAGCTGAGTGTCTTGACCTCCATAATAAGAGTTTAACCAAGACAGTTTTGAAGCAAAGGGAACTGGTCATTTCACCCCATGGAGACACCTTACAATTGTGGAAGTTGACCAGAAGCTGAATTCTACCCTCTAGTGAGGGTGGAGAATTGGTGGAGCATTTCAACAGGTGACAAATCCAGGTGCTTCTGAGTGTAGTAAGAGATATACAAGATACATTTATGTACTAAACAAGAGCCTAGTAACAGTATTTTAATACTGAGGGATAAAAAGGGTCTTGATTTTAAAGCTAAGTTTGGATCAATCATGCTAAGGCTTTGCTTTACATTTAAATCATTATTTTTGTAATGAGAAGTAAAAATAGATAAAAAAATGCAGGTTTTCTCTTTATTAAATGACAGATTTGGTTGCCCTAAGGGCAGTAGTTAATAGAATTACTCAGAATTACTGTGATTGAGGAACACAGTCTGCAGTATAGATGAGGAATGGGATTTCCTCTGAGTTCAATAGTTTTGGTAGAAGATCGTATAAGGAAAAAATTGTGGTTTTGACCTCGAAAGACTGGTATATCTCATGCTTCTGGACTTTGACAAAATTGCTGTTTATTAGAGAAAATGAGGCTAAGAAGATTGCTAGAATTCTAAGATAGGTAAAGAATAGATTGAAAGAAAATGGCAGTGGATGGTTTTGAAAGAAAATGCATAAAAAACCACAAGTAGAGATCCTGAATATTAATTTTGTTGTATCATTTAGTATTTTGAAAGACAATCCAAGTATGTTCTGATAAACAAATGAGGGAGATCAGCCACTGAATTCACTGAGGAGCAGAATAATAAAACTGGAAGGATATTTAGTAGTAGAAAATGCAAGGTCATGAATGAGAAATATTGGAGCTGGAGGCTGTTAATTGGAAATGACTGTCAGTCACAATCTAAGGGATTTTTTAGTTTAAAATACTGGGGAGACTGTTGATGGCATACTTTAATCTGGAAATAAGTGAGAGAAATACAAAGTGTTGGTGTACTCAGAGCAGACTAACTTCCAAAGGTCTGTGTGTGTTTTTTTTTTTTTAATTATTTGGAATTTGGACTGTTGAATACATAATTCTACATCAGCTTCTGCATGTAGAAAGCAGTGTCTCTTGCTGGCTGTTGTGCTGTGTATTCATGCAGATGACAACATGTGTGCATCTTTGGAGAAGGTGGTTTGTGATAGAACTGTCAGCATGCTGATTAAAAAGACATTGTTTCCTTTTGTTTACACATTGAAAATAATACTATAAGTCTTCTTGTAAGTTCCTGTGTTAGTGTCCCTGTATCCAGGCTTTGTCATCCTTGAGGAGATATCTTTTAAAGCAGTAACCATTGCCAGCAGCAATTCATAGAAGAAAGCAAGCTGAGCCTTCCCCATTTATTGGGATTTAGGGTCTTTTGCTTCATGTGCCACAGGCCAGCTTCAAACTCTTCTAATTTAAACTTACTCTGAATCCAGCACAGTCTGGATTCGGGTCAGGACATGGAACTGCAGCAGCTTAGTGACATAGGTAGATGATCTCCTACTGTCAGTGGATAAAGGGCAGTCATTAATTTTCATTCTCTTGGCCTTTTCCTCAGTGTTTGATGCATCTGGCCAGAAGTTGATGCTTTCTTGCCAGGAGGGAGTGGCAGGGTCCAGTGTAAAGCACTTGCGTGACTTGGCCTCATCTTAGGCGATCCATCTAGAGCGGTGACATGCTTGTGGTTTTGAAATGTTGCCAATCATAAAAGGAAATTAAGGAATTGAAAATCATATCTGTAGCAGGATTTCATTGTTACCTCTGCGTCAGTGAGCATATTAGAGATGCTAATTGCTATTCAGATTTGGGTAATGCTTATTTGTGTGGGAGGGCAGCACTTGCACAAGACTGAATTCCAGGCTGTATAATGAACTCCCTTCGGAATGGAGAGCTGCTGTGTATTTCGTGCTTAGAGTTGATGATGGAATTTCTTCTATTTTGCATTCTTTAATGTGATAATACAGACACAGGCATATTTAAAAAGTAAAATGAAAAAAAAAAGCAGCAATGGCAGCAGTGTGTCAAAATGAATAATCTTCTTTGATACAGCCTATCTAAAGAAATACTGCAGGGCAAAGAAAGCTCCTAGAGGAGCTGAATTTTTAAGCTTCCTTTGAAACAATATTTCTAATCCATTTGGTACTTGTAGATTTTTTTTCAGAAAATTACTTGTGTGTTGAACTCAAGCTCAGAAGATAGGATGTTAATGTTTGAGGAAGCCATGTTGTATTTTTGTATTATTTTTAAGGTTTTAAAACTCCTATAAAGCACAAAATTAACATATGTAAGCTTACTGCTGAGATGGTTGCTGTCATTTTGGCTGAGAGAAAGTTAAACATAAATAAAGCACATCACAAAATTGAAGTCAGAAGCAAAACTTCTGTGAATACACAGGCAATCAATTTTGTGGTAAATATGTTTTGGCAAACACTACACCATATGTAGTGAGGTACTGTGTTGGGGGAGTATTTTCAAATCCAGTTTTGTGAATCATGATAATATAGAAAAGAGGGCAGAGGCCACGTGTTTCAGTGTTGGATTTGGAGACTGGGAGATGCAGTCCTGTTCTTGTTCCTTAGTCTCAGTGACCATATATTGATGGACACCAAGTAATTTACCTTATTTTGTGCATTAAGTAAAATCTTCCTGAAATGCACTTTCAAATTTAATGAAATCCACATAAAGGAGAAACCTCTACTTTTAACTTAGGATTTTCAGTGTAGCTCATGTCAGCTTCAAAATTGTGTAAAAATAAAAAACCTACCACCACCACAAAACAAACTTAACTGAAAATAGAAGCCTAATAAAATAATTTTTTTAGCTTGTGTTTGGGGACTGATGTGGACTGATGTGGACTACATGATACAGGATATAGGAGGAGGCAAATGAGCCTTTGAAACAGTTGCCTTTATTTGGGTATGCTAAAAATAATTGATTTCTGAAGAGAAAACTTTATTTGATGGTTGATGTTTTTTAAAGTTTAAAAATTAAAATTATTAATACTCTGGTAGGTGATTTGGAGATCTGTTTGTCTAATGCCAAGAGCTGTCACTCTGCAAATGAAATTTTCATCCTATTTCCTGAATTATTGTGTTAATAATATTGTCCAGTTAGAATTAATAACAGGCCTTGCCTCAGGATCAGAAGTGAATGAAAAGTAGCTTCTAATGAAACTTTAGATTTTACCATTTCTATGACTAGATATTTTATCTGCTTGTGAGATTAATCTGCATGGACATCATGGCCCTCTATTTGTCAGAATTTCTTGGTTTGTAGAGATTGCACTGACAGTTTTGAGAGATGATGTTTGTAGCTCAAATATGATTCTCTACTTCCATGTATAGTTTTCAGAGGTGAATGAGCAGTTATGTTATTGCTCTTATGGCTGCCCTGCCTTTATTATTTTATTCACTTGTCTGGTTTTACATTTGGATTGAGCCATCTGATGACCGTGTCATCTTGTGTACTTGCCCAGAATCTAAAACAATGGGGCCTGGTTACTAATTGGAGCTTTTGGGTGTTCGCACAATAGAGGTAATTAGTAATAAGTGTACAGCTGTAATAGCAAGTAGTGTTCACAGTGGGCAGTGCAAGGCATGACAGTTAAGTTCCTGTGTTCTATCTCTAGTGAATGTGTTTCAGAAATCATCCCTTTTCTTTCTTTGCCTTTGTGGTGTTGCCCAGAGGCGTGTCCCTATTGTGGTGTAAGTGCTTATCTCCTAATACCTTAATTAACATCTTAAAATATAAATGGCCATGGTACATCGAAATAATATTCAGAAATGTGCTGTTCAGAAGTCCACAAGATTTCTCCATGAATGATTGTAGAGTCATCTGGATAAAACTTTAAACCTGACATTAAGCACATGAACTTAAGCTTTTTGAGTGAAACAAGCAAACAAAAAACCTCAACCAACCAACCAGCTCAAATCCCTTGTTAATTTATAAATTCAGTTTCACCAAAACCTTGCTTATCTCTTGCTTCTTGCACATTTTCAATTATTAGCTGCTCATAGAACACTTCTGTTTTTCAGTCCATCCTTGACCAAATTTTTTCCGTCTTATGTTGGTAATAATTAGAATTTTGATAAATTCTATTGTTTGGACCAAATTCAGAGTCTTATTTCAGTAGTTTATTAAATTGAGAGAGTAGAAGAGTTTTCAGCCATTCGGCTAAAAAAACCTCAGAAAAAAATTTCAAAATGAGACATATCTGGATCAGTTTAATGTCTTTCTTGAGCAGAAAACTTGTTCAGATTCTAAGTTAGAGAGGTATATTACCATGAGACCCAGACAGATGGGTTTACATGAAAGTAATTCACTGTCCTGAGATGAGATTTTTTTTCTGTCTTCAAAGTCAGCATATGCTGCTTCTCAGCATCTCTCTGAAGTAAGATACAGAATCATAGAAATCATAGGAACATAGAATGATTTGGATTGGAAGGGACCACCCAGATCATCTAGTTATGAAGGAAGATGGCATGCAGAGAGGTATGCTTAACAAAAACTTTGTTTCCATACAGAATGCCTGTGAAAATTCTCTGTGGGCTTTAAGAGGTCTGTTACATGGACTCAGTTGAAGAGTTGCAGCCCAATTCTGCAGTGTTTGTCCTTGCGAGAGGAAGGTCTAAGGTGTGGCCTGGTTTAACTCCTTTAGCAACTAAGCTCACACATCCTGTAGCAGGATAGGGGAGAGAATCAGAAGGGTGGAAATGAGAAAGATCAGGGGTTGAGATAAATATAAGGAAAAATAAGGAATTTTTACTAGGTCCCAGTGGCAGGCATATGTTTAGCCATTTCCAGGAAAGGTGGGCTTCATGATGCACAACAGTGACTTGGGAAGAAAAACACCGTAAATCCAAATGTCCCCTCTTTCCTCCTCCTCCTATTTTTTTATTGCTGAGAACATCATCATATGGTCTGCGATATCCCTTTGCTTAGTTTACAGGTTTAAACTTTTAAATGTAAGAAAGTACTTTTAAAATATTTTTTAAAAATAATATCCATCATGATTACGTGTTTTTAACACTTAATATAAAACAAAATAATAGAGATTTTGAGGATGTATGTGTAATTATAATATCTTAACACTGCCTTTGCAGGTATATGATGCTGATTGATGGCAAGAATGAGGTTTATATGATTGATAGAGACAACTCCATTTTTCATGTATCCAACCTGGAATTTCCGTTTCGTAAAGATCTTCGCACACATCTAACAAACACTCTTCTAGATGGGGTAA
Source organism: Geospiza fortis (assembly GCF_000277835.1). NCBI lineage: Eukaryota > Metazoa > Chordata > Aves > Passeriformes > Thraupidae > Geospiza > Geospiza fortis. The sequence continues at coordinate 6,618,015 of NW_005054328.1, read as the reverse complement.
GGAGCATACTGTATCATTATTGTAACTATTTCAGTGCTGTTTGCTTTTGTTCGTAAACAGGGCCAAATTTTTAGGCCTGGATTGGTGAATCATAGGATTTCAGGAGGAATATAAGTTCAGTCACTGGCTGAATGTGGGAGTTGCATTTTGTAAGAAATTACTTACCTACAGAATAGGACTGATGACTGCTCTGGGGGGAGCTGTTTGTCTTTGAAATAAATCAAGGTGTTGAAATGACATTCTCTGAACATGAGAAAAGCCTTGAAGAAAAATCTAAAAAATTATTGCAGAACTTATCTCTTGCTACAGCTTTATATTTTGGAATAGTAAACATGGTCAATTTTATACAGCTTATGGAAATACTTCTAAAATTTGATAAAATTTTCATGACATTTTGATGCACTTTTGTGAATTGATGTCTCCGTTTCTGTCACTATTATTTTCAGCTGATCTGAATTTTTCAATGATTTAGAAATGGCTTAATTATATTTGTTTAAGGCTAAAACATTTCTAAGTTGCTATGCTAATTTAAATTATGTAAACTTGGTAATGAACTTTTAAAGCCATTTGTAAACCAAGCTGTAAAACATATAGATTTGTGTATTTGGAGCCTGGGCTGGTGGCAAACTTTTCACAACTGTATCCACAAGAAGAAATTATTTCTTTCTTGACTGTCCCATTTCACATGACTGAGAGAATTTCACTAGCTCTTATGCTACTAGATCCATACAGTTTCCTTTTATGCAGTTTCACTAGTATTGGAGACTCTCTATTGCTGTAACTCCTGCTTGATGAAGTATTTTTGTACCTGAGATAGCTTCCATATTGATCCTCTGAAGCCTATTGCACTTTTCAGCCATATTGCCTTTATTAACTTTCTTTCCTTTCTCTGGCTCTTGTTGTCAGTATTCTACTTGAAATGTCGCTTCTGTGAATGATGTGTCTTACTGAGCACACATTTACATGTGAAGCGTGTGTAAATTGAATCTGCGAGGATAATTACTGCAAGGAACGATGTACTGTCTCAGGGACAGAGAAGCAGATAATGGAATATTTTCCACCACCTCTGCTTCATTGAAAAATTGAGAGCATAATGCAAGAAATGCCATGCTGTCAGCTCAGAAGTGGTTGCACAAGCTGTCGTGTCTGGTAGCAGCCTCTTCAGCCAGGCAGCTTCTGAATGATATACATATTATTCTTGATGACATACATTAGGTTCCATGCTTTTGAGATAAAAAGCCTGATATTGCTATGTTTTCCCCCTGCTACTTCTAAGGCTCTTGAGAAAGTAATGACTTGCTAGTGTCCATATGGTATAGTCCTAGGTGTTCTTGAGTGAAATGGCTGCTCTTTCATTTATTTAATTATTCTCTTTATTTCAAAGAGATGTTTTAGTGAAGGTGGCTGATATGTATATGGTGGAAGACAGGGATATTGAGATAAGTGCATAATGTAGCTGTGGGGCATGGAAGAGGGTCTCTGATCTGGTGTGTTGTGTTCCCCAGATTTATAGTTTAAGTCTCTTAAGAATGACTTAAGTTCTCTCAGGTACGCAGGGCATGAATTATAACTTTGCTTAATTTGTGGTTCTGTAGAAGTTTGACTGTTAATAGTGCATTTTGGTGTTCCACTTTATTGGAATAAGATCAGTCTTAGTATGTTTTGGTTTTTTTTTCCTCCTACATTGTTTTTTTAATAAAGTGAAAAGCAAAGTGACATGAAATGAGCAAGTACTGATTGAATGAAGTACTCTGAGATAGAACTAAAGCCTTTCAATGGATAAATACTTTTCATAGTACAGATTTCTAAATTTGTTTTGGTATGGTCAGTTAAATAAAAAGATGCTGCTGGAATATTTTTTTTCAACTGAAATTCCTCTAACAGGTTTGAGGATAAGACTTGCCTATTATTTGAAGCATCAGAAGAACTTAGCTTTGTAATTGAATATTTGTCTAATGTTGATGCCAAATGAAAATTTCCATGAATGATCCTTTATTCTAGATATATGCATGATTGATTTTATTTTATTTTTTAAATCCATGGGAAGAAGTTGGCTTTTTCTCTTAATATATTCTGCTAATTAGTGCTTGAAGGGGTGTTGAAATTAATTCTTGAATTACAGGCTGAAGTAGTTCATACTTCTGGTCCTTGAAGTAGCTTTCTCTCTTTCAGGGAATGAAAGTATAGATTGAGGTGGTCCAATTTGTATTGCTTTAGAATATTCTTAAAAACATGAGAAAAAAGGAAACAGAAAACAGAAATATCAGTGCCATGTAGCAAAATACTACTGGTTTTAAGAATACAAAAGATTAATATCCCCCTAACATTATTTAGAATGACAGTATACATGAAACTTTCATAAAGGCAATTTCCATGCATTCAAGGATCTATTAACTTGCTTTAAGGCCTCTGGTGTAAGCCTTTCATGTGGTTGTCTTTGGGAGTTTCAGATGCATTTGTGGTTCATTTTGGGCTGAAATTACTTGCAAACAGTTCTTATGTGATCAATGACGTCTTGGGTGATGACAGATCTGCAACACTCTGTGCTCATCTCCAGCTTTTCAGTTGCAATTGTTCTCCTGTCATGGAAGAAAGTTTTCTGCAAAGCTCATTAAAGCTAATTTAAATTTCACCTGCAGGTGACTAGTGTGACTTATTTCTTTAGAAGCCAAGTGTTTTGCATCCATAGTGCTATCTGAGGGAATGCACAGAGTTTTGTTCAAATGTTTCGGCTGTCATGCAAAAAAGCTAAATAGCTGTTTTCAGGAGCTTTCTTGGCATTCCCCTTAGCTTTGGAACAGTTGAGTAGAAAATGCAGTGTCATCCTTAGGCTTGGAGTAACTTTTACGGTTTTAATACAATTTTTAAAACAATTTTATTTTTATATAAAATACGGTTTACACTTGAAGACTTAAGAGGGCCAGGAACTCCATAAATGGAGAGTGAGATAAAGATGCATTTATGTTTTTATGTCAGGAGAGACCTTATCTATTTGTAAGCTGTCTCAGAAATTGCAGAACTTAAAACTTTTTTAGTTTTTGAAAGCTGATGCAAAATAGATTTATGCAAAATAGACTTAAGAAAAAAAGGCAAGAAAGAAAAACTGCTTTCATTCCTGAAATACAGCAGTGACTAGAATTGTGTTAAAGGTAAATGGATAAAACATTAAGAAAAGGCACAGAAGAAAAAGGAAAAACAAACAGATATATTATTAGATCTGATTCCATACTCTGTCAACAAAAAAAATACATTCTACAAGGGGCTGGTAAAATTGGATCCTTTGCTTTTTGATTGAATTTTGGATTATTTTAAGCCTAAGTTACTCTAGAGATGTGATCCAAGGAAAAAAGCCCATGAGCTCTCAGTCCAGCATTGTTCTTCTGATACTTGTCCAGCTAAAAGCTCTTAGCACTGTTGCAGGTCCAATATACTGTGCAACTGTGCTTTGCAACACCACAGGATTGGGAAGAATAACACCAGCACAGTGTTGCCAGATTATATTGCATTAATTGAACACTGGTCCTTGTTCTTCAGGCCCATGGGTTAAGTGGATACCTTAACCAGCAGCTAATGGGCATGTGCTAGTAGCAGAGGTAGCTTTGAAACATAAAATACTGGCTGTAAATCTGCATGGAGTCTGTAGAAGGAGCTGCATGGATGCAGATGTGCCTTAGGGATAATGTTATATTAACATGTCATGTGAGTGGATTTGGGTTTAAGTTTTTAGTTATCTAAAAATTGGCTTAAATATAGTCTTATAGTATCAGGTTATTGTTCAGGTCAGAATGAGTGCGTTTAATTGTGGTCATTTCTCAAATACTACATTTTCCCATCTTCTCTGAAGTTGTCTCTGAGGTCTATTCCCTGGTGTACTTTTTCAATTCTGATAATTTCAGGGAAGATTCTGAAATCAGATTGTAAAATAATGATGTGTTAGAGCATTTCTAATCTGAACCATTCCCATGCTCACTTTACAGCTTTTGCCTTATGACAGTTGTATTGGCGTAACTAATGGAGCAGGCAATGTTGTTGTCATGATGGAGATGAGCAGTGCAGGAATTTGTCATCTCATCTTCTAAGGCATATTGTGCTATTGTTTTTTGCTCTGGTAGCTGGGATTTCAGTCAGGATGTCAAAGAGAACAGGAGGCAGGGGAAGAATAAAAGAAGGGAGGAGATGAGGAAAAAGGCTTGTTTGATCAGTAATAGAATAAAAATGTTTACATGTCTGAAGTAGAGAAAAAGTTAAAAATAAACACTTCAAAGGATATTTAAAAACAGTTCTTGGTCTTCTTTGTTGTATTTTTTAATCCTTCTTAAACTGAATATGCAGAGATTCATATTTTTAAAATTAGGCATAAAATCTTGTAATATCAGGCATTGAAATGTTTTCGGGGTTTTGCATACAAATGCTAGCTTTGCATCAGACCTGAGGCTCTGAATATGCATACTGAGAAAGTGAGGCCTTAAACCCTAAGTATGTGCTCAATTAAATGTGTTCCAAAAAAGTTGTTTCACCTGCCAGTTCAGCTGAGAGTTAATGAAAAACAACATCATTCTTTTGTTTCACTGTTATTTTGTTATTTGTTTCACCTGATTACTACCAGGAATTTCAGGTGGGGTTTTTTATCCTGGGTTTTTTTTTCCCTTGCATTATATCTTTACACCTTCTTCCAAGTTTGCATATCATGCCTTCTGTCTCTTGAGTTGTACCCATCTGTTCTTGTAGTTAGTTATAACATTTATGGTCAAAGAAGGCATTGCAGCATTGTGTCTGCTGCTCCTTTGAGAGCTCGCCAGTGTCCTACCTAAATATTGGACACTAGCAGAATTGCATTTTGTTACATCACTTCTATGTAGACCTTTTTTGCACAAGCTATTTGACAGTGTCCGTGACAAAATTTTTAGAGGGAAGATATTATAATATTACAAAAGAATAGTTTCCACTCATTGGATTCATGTTTTTTTAATTTTTAATTATAAAAAAGTAATTATGTGGAATGATGTGTAAGGTCAACTCAGGGAGTCATTCACAACACCTGTGGATGTTGCACATGGCTTTGAAATCCCAGTCTCCATCTCAGTGTTGTGTTCACAGAGGATGAAATTCCGAAATACTAAGTAGGTAATTTAGATTTCCCAGTGGTTTTTGGGAACAACATGTTCATGTCTTCTAGTTCAGTTTTCAATGCTTCAAGCTTTATGTTTGCTTTAAACCAAATCTATATTTTTACAACTGAACTGCTTGCTTATTTTTCAAAGCAGATTATGGTTAGATGCTAGGTGTAATTCAAGAATCTTGTTTTTGTTGTACAGACTGAAAATTAATCTTACATGAGTCAATCAGACTTTTTTGGGTTTATTTTGTACCATCTATGGATTCTGAGAGAAATTAAAAGGTTGTAAGACATAAAAATAGAAAGACATTAACTAAACAAAAATAGAATTGATGTAATGTTCTTTTTTTGGAATAATTCTTGAACTACTGATTTTGCTTTCATCATGTCATAGTGAACAGTTTTCATGTTTTTCAGTTGTTTTATCTTGTTCGTGTGAATTTGGAATTGTAACTTTATTTTTTTTTAATTTAAAAAAAAGAAATCTGTAGCTGATACAACTTATTAGCCAAGAACCAGGTAGGGGAGGGAGGTGGGGAGAAGATGGACTGCATTTAGAGAAGTGGTGACTTCAGAGTTGTCTCTGGAAAAGATCTACCAGTGGTTGGTTGTTACCATTTTCAGTCTTCATTGTTGATTCATCAAACTCTATATACTATGTCTAATTCCTGTCATAGGAAGCCTGAGTTACATCTGTAACACCACCATGTAAAGAGTCTGTATTTTTGCATATATCATTAAGTTCAGGAAACACACCTGTGTTTGGATGTTGATCAATAATGTTCTTTCCCCACTTGGCCTGTTTTCAATCTGATTTGCTGGTACATATTGAATGTTCACTGGCTTCATGTGGTGCAGAGAGTGGCTGTGATACTTCTGTCTGAAAGAGCCGTCCTGTTTGGTCACAGTGCAACAACGTTCAAGCAAATTGTACCTCTCAGTGCTGCCTAGGACACTTTCAAAATTAAAAGATCCAACCTGAGCATAGACAATGAATGTGAATGCTTGTTTTTTACTTCCTCACTGTTGTGCTTCTGACTGGTCAAGATTTCCAGTAGTGCTTGGTTGGCTTAGGATCACAGTTCTTACTGAGGTTTCTAAAACTCATTATTCACTCAAGACTTTGAAAGCTGTGGGGAAATTAATGAATAAATGTTGCAAATCTGAAGCCCTAGCACAGCCTCCTCATGTTTGTTTTGTTGAATGCTTAATGAGAGACTTTTAAGACCACAATATTATTTTTATAATCTTGACCTTTTGTAAAGTTTTTTTTGTGATAAAGACGTGGCTGGTGTTTGCATCATGCTTGCAGGTATATGCATATATAAATGTCAACATTCTTCTGTGTTGATGAAAAAAATGCCAATGCTTTCTCTTTTCTTTTAAGGAAATGATCATCGACAAGGTTAATGGACAGGTTGTCCCTCGGTACTTGATATATGACATTATTAAGTTTAATGTAAGTACTTTCAGTTTTATTGCTTATCATAAGTTATTAATTCTTACTTCAGTTTTAATATTTTTTATATAAGTAAGAGCTTCAGGGTAAATACAAACACCAAAATCATTTGTGTATTTTGCATCCTGATAGCAAGCGATGTATCAGAATTTAGACTGAAAGCAGCCTTACAACACATGTTGATTTATTTCCACTTGCTCAAGAAAAAATGGCCATTTGAAACAGTCTGCTAGACACTGTTGGAAAATTTCCCATTTCTACAGCATGTTTGAACTATTTAGGCAGTGCAATCAAGAGGAGATGGAGGAGTTAGCCTGGTGTATTTGTTAGCAGAGCTTCACAGTACTTTTTAGGCTGCTCTGTCAACTCCTTCCCAAGTTTGAAACCAGGCAACTGTTCCTCTGCTAAGTCCTCAATCACTGGGTTCACAAGAAAGAGCTGTTAAACAGTACTGGAAATAGGAAACTTGTTTTCTATAGAACCAGCTTTCATATACAGTAAAGGTTTGAATATCTCCAAGGGGCTCTTGCTGGTGTCATTTACAGACTTTTGTTGTTGTTGTTTTCTTCATAGTAGCCCATGTAGTATTGTGTTTTGGATTTGCAAATCAGCATGGAATAGTGCTGAATACACAGGGATGTTCTCTGTCATTGCTGAGCAGTGCTCAAATCCTCACGTGGCTTCAAGCCCTTTTCTGTTTCACTCTAGTGCACCAGTGAGTAAGCTTGGGGTGCGCAGGGAGTAGGGAAGGGGGCACAGCCAGGACAGCTGACTCCAGCTGACCCAAGGGACATTCCTTGTCATGTGATGTTGTACTGTGCATATAAAGCTGGGGGAAGGAGGATGTTTGTAGTGGTGGCGTTTGTCTTCCCAAGTCACCATTATGTGTGATGGAGCCCTGCTGCCCTGAGGATGGCTGAACACCTGCCTGCTTATGGGAAGTGATGAATGGCTTCCTTGCTTTGCTTTTTTTGCATGTGCAGCTTTTACTATAGCTTTGAAACTGTCCCTATCTCAAACCCTGAGTTTCCTCACTTACACCCTTTTGATTCTTTCCCCTCATGTGATTCCAGGGGAGTGACTGGCTGTGCAAGGCTTAGCACCTACTGTAGTTAAAGCATGTGTTAAATTTAGTCAAAATAGCCCATGGAGAAAACACTAGTGTTAATGCTTCTGGAAAAACAAAATTATTGTTTCAGTGCACCTAACAGGACAAAAGCAGTATTAGTAAACCAGAGGACATTTCAGCCTTTCTAAACTACAGTTGACTCTTCCAGTCTTGAATAAGGTACTGCTCAGCTCAGTCACTCAGTGTGAATGGCAATTGCAAGTGTAGGCATGGTACCAGTCACCAGAAATTACTTAGGTATTCTTGGAAGCATAGTCATACTGTGACTTAGGACAGCTGCTTTTAAAAGGAGTAGTTTGTGGGGAAGATGTGTTAGATTAGGACTACAAGCTTTTTGTTAACACATTTTAATTCTGTATCTGGATGTCCTTTCTCTAGCCTTTTCTGAAAAGTAGGTGTTAGTTTGCTGGATCCCTCCTACCATGAAGACTTTTCCCTAAGCAAGATTTCCATGTACTCTTCTGAAAAACACAGTCTCTTATAGCCACTCATGGGTTCTCATTTTTTCTTTACATCTTCTTGCCTGCTGCTCCACCTGTGGTTCCATGTTTATTAACCTTCATGTCTTGCCTTCTCTCTGCTCTCCTTTTAAGTCTAACCTACCACTCACTGCTGTTACATTTCCTTTGAAGTAAACTTGTAATGTTAGTAGTGTACAGTCATTCAGTTTGAGATGTGCATATAAAAGTGCAAAATAACACTTTTCAAAACTTGTAATTATTTTGGTTAAGCTTTGTTTTGTGGTGGAAGGGGAGGAAACCCTCATTTGTAGTGAAGTGTCTGGACTTAACATGATGAGTTCCACTTGGCAAACAGGAAAAATCATCAGTAGGTTTCCAGGGGATTGTCAATGTTTAAGAAAAGTCTTCTTTTGAGCAGTGTTTGGTTTAATTTGTTTTTTAAGAGCTGTGGGAATGAGAGGAGGAGCTGGTTACCATGTAATACTTTTTTAAAGCCAAGGACAAATTAAGATAATGTTATCAGTATGAGTACAAGCAGGGCTTTAGCTGCAAGAAGTCATTAACAGTGGCCCAACTATAAAGATTAAAAAGCACAGCTGTTTTTAGGTTAATTTTAGAAGCTTAATTATAAAAATGGGCACCCAAGGATGTTTGGCTTGGCAAGAAATGATCAACTGAATTTTATCACCAAGAGAGGTAAATGTAATATAACTTCTAAATGGCAAGAAAGGGTAAGTTCCTATTTAAGTTGTGGAAGTTAGGTTTTTGTTCATTTTTTTAGCAGATCTTCAAATAAAATAATTACACAAGGTACCGGTCCTGTTCAAAACCAGAACATTCCTCCCCACCATCCAAACAAACAACCCCCAAACTCCAAAAATTCCCCAAAACAGAGATTGCTCTGGAATTTGGCAGTTTGTTTTGATCTGGAAAGCAGTTGAATCTTGAAGGTAAATGATGGAGTTACTGTATTACTGTTCATCATGAGTTACAAGATTTGTAGCATGTCCCCTGTCTCACCCTCCACAGGACTCAGCTTACTCTGCTCTGGGAGATGCAGCTTTGCAGCTGGGGAAATGCACATTCAAACCCCATTGATAAACACCTTTGCTCAGGCAAACCTCATCTTTTAGTCAGGTCTTGTGAATGAAGATATTTTTAGCTGAGCTTATTCTCAAGTGCTTGACCTATTTTGCTAGCTAAGCATTGCAGAGTTTTCTGGCTTTGTCAGGATATTCCTTCTGAAATGTTGCATTCATAATGCAGAGAAAGTGAGTGGATAAGCACCTACCTGTTACAGATTTTAATCCACATTGTTATTGGTGAGGCTTATTGTTACTTACTTTTTGATTTTGCTATAGTGTGTCAGGAATAAACTCTAGCAGTACTTAGAAAGAAACAAAGGGAACTAAGAGAATAGACTGACGTACATAGTGTGTATTTGGCAATGGATGTCTATACAGACAAGTCTTAGGAGGAAGGGAACATAAAAATTTAGTTTCAGTGGTTGGGAGAAACCTATACTTGAGCTCTTGAGCAAAACATGTCAGTTGATTTTGTTGTCTCTTTCCATGATAAATTTTGTATTGAATTCTGATACTTATCGTGTATAGCTGCTGCAAAAGTCTGTCTTCAAGGATGCTGATGGAACCCTTTGACTATTTCTTTTAGTTACTGTTTCTGTGACATCTAGTTTCTAAAAGCTGTAACACATCCTATTTTGTTGCAAGAGATGTTTGTGTCAAGAAAAACAAATGATTCTTCAGATTTAAAAATATTTTTTATTGTAATTTTCTTCAGTCTGAAGCATGGCATTGATTGTTATTAATAGCACCTCAAAATATGACATTGCTGTCTCACTGCTTTCATCTCACCTGCTAAAATGAAATTCATAGAAAGAAAGCTGTATCCTAGTGAAATAAACATGCTTTTCGACCTTTGTGAGCTCCACACACAAGAAATCTGGATTTTTCATATTCATCTGAACATAAAAGGCTAATAGACTCCTTATAGTGTTTAGTCTTAATGAGTACAGAGCTACATCCCTGCAGTGCATGTTGCTTTTCAGCTTCTTGAGTTGTGTCTGTATGTGGCTGAGTCCATCATTATAGTGACTGCAGCTGTATAGCTACAGTTTCAAATTTGGTGGATAATTCTAATATAACAGAGGAAGCTGGCAGTAGAATAATTAATAGCCCCAGAAGCAAATGCAAGCAAATCCAAATCCCTTTTCATCCGAAACAGTCCACAAAAGAATGTGTCTTCGTTCTCCTGTTATCTTGGAGACAGGTCTTCCTGAAAAGCCTTGTTTTGAGAAGCTTTTTCTTAGATAATATTCAGTAGCTACTTGTAAATGTATGGACACTAAACTTAACCAACTATTTTTTCCCTTAGTTAAGTAACAAACAGTAACACTGGCAAGATGTAGGATCTAATTAATGCATTCTTAGCAAAGATGCTGAAAATGAGTACAACTTTCCTTTTCCTTTCTAACCCTGGCCTTTAAATTTTTAAACTCTAGCCAAGTTTTTGTGAGACCAGATTGCAATGGTAAGAATAGACTGAATGCTTGAAAAAGAATAATTATTTAAATGCTTAGAAAGGAGATAGAATTTTGATTAAATTTGCTAATACTTTGTGCATTGAATTAAGTCAAGATCAAGATTTCTTTGGGTGTCATTATGTGTATCAATGCTGTTGCTATTGATAAAATTTGTCATGGTAAACAGATATGCTGGTCATAAATCCTGCCCATAGCCAATGCGCTCATTGAATTAATGCATGAAAAATGTTTGTTTTAAATCCCTGTACAACATTACCATGTCTGACTTTTCTGTTACAAACCTCATTTTAAAGCAATGTATGGCTCACAGTCCATGCTGTCTCTCACTTATTAGCCTATTAACCTTATCTTAAACTTGAACTGTGAAAGTTTTGAGGACACAATTCTGACATGCAAATGTTTAACTGCATCTCTTCTGTGACAAATGCACCTGGCTGGCAGTCACCCTTCTGCTCTTAATTTTGATTCTGTGTTCTTTGTAAATGGTATAACCTGAAAATACTTTAATGTTTACATTTTAAAACATTTAAACATTTAAAATGCTTTTGTTTCTAGTAGTGCTAATAGAACTCTGAACAGTAAGTGCGCTGTGGGTATGTTTGCTCTTGTGCCCTTTAGATTATTTCTTGTGAAGACTTATCTAACAAACACCCAAATGCTTGACTGGTGCTTGTGCTGTGTGTTATGTTCTCAATATGTATCGTCTCATTCCTTCATGGCTCAGGGCTCTGAAATACAGACCATCCACTCAGTTCTGTCTTGCTTTGCTTTCTGCTGTTCAGTCTGGGAGAGGTGAATTAAGTTTGCGTTTTCTTCCTCTTCCATTTTTTTATGGTGCTGTTTATTGAGAGCAAGGGCAATCTGGTCAGATAATGCAATTGAGTATCTTGAAATTACAAAAGGGCAGCATTTTTACAGTATAGGAAGAGCAACAAATGGTGTCTTCTAGGGTGGAGAATCAACACAGTAAGGGAGCGATGCTGCAGAAGCTTTTGGATCTGTGAAGTAGGATTGACGTATCATAGCTAGTTGTAATTTTAAAGTCTTTCTTGCCTTATTCCCCTTCCATGTTGATCACCTTTTATCTATCATTAAAAACCTGACTTGTACATCTGAGCACCACGTTTTGAAAATCTTATTTCTTTGGTAAACTTTCAGACAGCTACCTTGTGCTTGCTTCACTGTTACTCCTTGTATTTCAGTAAAGTGCATAGCAACTGAAAAGTAACATTTCTGTTCATTCCGGCATACTTTTTAAAAAAAATTTCCTTTGCTATGATGCATGCAAAATTTAGGTTGTTGTTGAAGAGTGATAATTAGTACATGCTGACCAGGATGTATTTCCTGTTTTCATGCTCTTATTTTTTTATCTAACAAGCTACTTGTTGTTGGGGAGCAGTCTCTAGTGTTGTAATTAGCTTGAAGCTTGACTGTTTTACTTGTTGGTTAGATTGTGTGAAAAAAAAACCCCAATAACCATTTATTTATTTCTTTCCCTTACATCTATTACTTTTATCTTCATTTTCCCAACCCAGGGGGCACTATGGATCACAGTGAAGGTGGTTTGTTTTCCATATTTTCCAAAATAAGGCTTAATAAAGTATTATATAAAAGTGAAAGGGAGTTAATTAAATTCTATCACGCCTGTTTTATTCTCAGAATATAAGTGTTCTTATACCTCAACATATGAAGCACATCTCACCGGAAACTTTTTGAATGGCACATTATCACTACTTGTCAGGGGAGGAGATATAGTGTTGCTCCTGGGAGAGGGATACAGAACAAGTAGTTCTCCAAGAGTAGCTTTAGAAGTTACCATGATACTAAATCCTTTATATTTTTCAGGTGTTTGTGTCTTTGGTGTCTGTACTCTTACTTGCTTACCCTCATGTGATACTTTTTCAGCAAACCATGAAACTTGCTATAAAAAAATACAAAGTCACACCTGAAAGTTTAAGTTGGGTTGTAAATGAAAATAACTGAGATATTTTAAACCTGAAATAGAATTTGGAGAATAAAGTCCAAAACCAATTTTTTTGTTCTTAGGAGGTTTCCTTAAAGAGCTTTTCTCAGTATCTTTGTTAAACAATTTTCTGCTTCTCATGATTCGAACCTTTAAAACCCCTCACTTTTTATCTGCAGTATCATTTTTTCTTCTAACCCTACAGAAACTTATGATTAAATAGAAAAACTGTGTCCTTCTCCAGCTCACAGTTTATGATAGTCATTCCCATAGGTACTGCCAAGTGGACTTAAATCCAGCTTCTGTCTCAAGAAAATATTCAGATCTCTCAAAAATGTGGCAGTAATCACAGCTGAAGTGGAAGGTGTGAAATACTTTACAGTGGGACAGGTTTTCCACTTGCATTATCCTGTCCAGTTTTCTAAGTACTGGCAATGAAGTCTCAAACAGGGCTTTTCTCGTCTGACATATTTCAAAACAAAAATCTCTGGGCAAAATAGAGTATTGGGGAAATGTCATATGGAAGCAGTGAGAGTGTTCCAATGTTGTAATGTCTTATTTCCCTAACTTAGTTTTAATTACGCATTTTTTTGCAATTAATCTAGCAACAATATTTCATTTTTTCCAGCTTTCTTCCTGTCTCTTCCCATCTTTTTCCTGTTTCTAGGAGAAAAGAACTAAAGAAAAAGAAATAGTCAAAGTTAATCAGAAGGCTGTAGCAAATATAATAACTGTATATTTCAGGATTGGTTTAAGAAGGTTGAAAGCAGGACCTCACTAGTATTTTCTTTTTCATGCCTAATTGGGAGAGAATTGGGATTATTCTGTCTGAAAAAGAGAAGGCTTAGGGGAGACATTATTGCTGCCTTCCAGTACCTGAAGGGAGCCTAGAACAGATCTGGAGAGAGACTTTCCACAAGGGTCTGTAGTGAAAGAACAATGGGGAATAGATTTAAACTGGAAGTGGGCAGGTTTAAATGAGACAATAGGAAGAAATTTTTCACTGTGAGCTTTGTGAGGCACTGGAGCAGGTTGCCCAGAGAAGTTGTGGATACCCCATCCCTAGAAGTGTTCAAGGCCAGGCTGGATGGGGATTTGAGCCACCTGATCTAGTGAAAAGTGTCCCAGGCCATGGCAGGGGATGGAACTGGATGATCTTTAATGTCCCTTCAAACCCACACCATTCCATGGTTCTAACATGTTTGAATAGCCTGACTGACTGCTATGGTCTAGGAGAGAATGTGAATGCTGTAATTTCTTCCTTTTAAAAATATTTCTCTTATTTAAAATAAATATGAAGAAGAATATAATTTTCTCTTGAAATGAGTATTACATTTTCAGTGTTTCTTACTCATAAGCTAACCATCTCCCAACGAACTAGATATCTAAAGACAGATTGTGTACTGAAATGATAGATATTTGCAAGTCTTCAGGTGTTACAAGCTTAATTTTTAGTTCTATCATGGTTTAGACAACGTAGGTGGTTCCTTTTCTAAGACAGTCATTGTGAATAAGTGCTGATTGTACTACTATTTCCCCCCTCATTTCTAGTTTTTACAAGACTTCTTACTAACTGTACTAGACAGTCTTATTTTGAATACCAGGAAGTGATTTATATTCTAAAAACACTAGTGCCACAATCTTTTCAAGTATGAAATGGCCTGAATAATGTTTTCAAGATGAAGGAATTTTCCCACAGTTCTTTAATTCACTGCAGCAATAATTCTTTCTCATAAAGACAGCTCTGTGAAAACCCAGCAATAGCTATTCCTATGAAGAGTCATTGTGAATGGCCGATAGAAAGGAAGAAAGTGTGAGGAGAGTTGAAGTAGAAAGCGAAAATATTGACTGCAACACATACTAGGTGGTCCAATTAAGGTAAGAATGCCTCCATACTACATGCAACACAAGCACTAGGAAAAATAGTTAGAAAAAACTGAAGCAGTAAAATCCTGTGTTTGACTTTGAAGATAGCCTAAATTCAGTGTAAAATAAATTATTAAAACTTAGATTCCCATATGCAGTCTTTTTGTGTGTAAATATCCCATGGTGATAATGACACATCTATTTTATAATTAGGGTTTTTTAGAACTATGACTTTTCCTTCTGTAATTGAAGTGGGAAGTTCATCTACTCAAATTACCTGAGGGGAGGCAACCAGTCTAGACAGAACAGGATTCCTTTTCGTTTTAATAATTTACGTCCGAGTAAAATTCCCTTATTGAGTTCTGGTTTTTAGGGCTCAGAAGGATTGCTAAATGAAGTCACTGTACATGCAATCAATGGATTTGACTGAGTTGTCTGTTCTCTGAAAATAGCAACTAGTAAGCTTTCAGTGCCTAACTGGAGCTTTTTTTTCAAAAGGGAGGGCTTAGGTGTTCATCTGTGCTCGATGCTTGTTTCCATAATTCTGCCTCTTTATTGCCCAGTATTGGTGATGAGAATCATAATTCAGTCACTTCAACTGACTGTAAATATTCTGCTTTGTATATGTTACGTTTATTCTGGTGGTGCAAATTTATCATCCAGTTGCAATTACAGAGTTTTATGGTTTTTATTGTGAATTTGTTTAAAGTTTTGAGCAATCCAAGAAGAGTAAGGGACAGAGCAATGGTTGTAGTAAAATCTACTTTTTCTGTTTTGGTCATATCTGTTTAGTCACAGTATTGACAGTCCTGCTGTTTTGTTCAAGTTATGTTTACTAATAAAAAAACCCCGTGGAGATATGTTTGTACATTCTGTTAGACCTTGGTGTTGTCCTTTGGTTATTAACTTCTTTCCCTTGTACATTTTAAAATTTATTTTCAGTGATAATTTTTAAGGAAATACCAGTAATTTAATATATGTCTCGAGCAATATTTTTAATAGGTCTGATTCTTCAAACCATTTTTGTTCTATGGTAAATCAGAGCAATATTGCACTGTAAAAAACAGCAACATATAAATTGTAATCATGTTCCTGCAGTACACTGTTTGTATTATTACAATTGAAACAGTATTTCACACACTATACCTCGTTGATGCTAAGATGAACTTTATAAACCTTTTGAAACTGCTGAATTCCTTGCCCTTGTCATACATGTTTTGAATATTTGAGTGAGAAAAGTTAAAGACCCCCAAAATTTTAAAGTTAGATAATTGCCAAAATTTTGAAATAAATTTTTGGATTCTATTGATTGGCATGCCTTTTGCCTTTTAGAAATAAAGAACTTAAGGGTCATATTTCTATAACATTTTTCTTTTCCGTAATACTTTACTTTTAATCCTGCTTGAAAAAGAAAACTTCATAGGAAATGAAAAAAGCCTTTTAGGCTTAGTAATAATCTTATTTGGAAACTCAAACAGCACCTTTGGATTGTTTGTATATAAAGCCGTGTGTACAGAAAAAGCAGCATCTATAAAACCATTGTCAGAAGAAATATGTGCCAGATCATTAATATAAAGCTAAAAAGATTAGACTGCACGGTCTTCAGAAGTTGGGAGAACTAATAATGGGCTTTCATTGGGAATACAGATGTCAGCTGTGGGTGCCTTGAATTGTCAATAACGTTAAACACAGGATAGAAGACAGTTGTGACATATGTTGTGCTCTGGCTCAGTAAGTGAAGACGTACATGGACGTATATCTGTGTGTGTGTGCTGAATTATTCATGTCTCAGGTACTGCTCTGGAGAAGCAAATGGAGCATGCTTTGCTGGTGGGTACACTTCAGCCATATCCTATGGAGGAAAAGAATAAATATTCTCAGTTTATCCTGGCCCATGCTGGTTATCAGCTGTGTGCAGGGGCCCAGGCATTATTCTTTTTGCTATAGCTGCATTGTGGAAAAAGTGCGTAAATACCAAAATCAAAGATGAAGTACTTTTATGGAATTTGGTGCCTGTGTGTTCACTGCATCCATCTAAGTAAAGGACTTTCTGTATAAGGCTTATGGAATTTGCTGAGCTGTGGCTGCGAGGTAACCTTAGAGACACAGGGGAAGGGAAAATCAACTGTGGAGGGCGATGCTGGTACATCCTCAGGGATGCCTTTCTCCATGTGGAGAGAGAGGCTGGATGTGCAACAGAAATCACATTAGCCTCTTATCCCAGTCCCAGCCACTCCTGCCATTTTGCTGTATGCAGTGACCTGGGGTTTGAGTTCCTCACCTGATGTAGCATGAGGTTGTGGCTTCAACACGAGGTCTCTGTGAACCGGGTGGAGGGCAGGAGCACAGCCTGACACTTGTCCAAATTCTGTCTTCTGGCACCCATTTGGAGCATTGTTAGATGGACTGGTCTTGTTGGGTGGGTGGGGTTTTTTTGGTGGTAGCACTTTTTTTTTTTTTTTCTTTTGCTTTTTTCTAATCTCCATTCAGCAAATAAATTGTCTTCCCCCATCTGCTCAAGACAATGGATATTAAATGAGCTGCAGACCCTATTTTTCAGTGGTTTTAAACCCATTTCTTTTTGTGATTCTTATGTGACTTGTTATGTATGATTTCTGTTGAGAAGTTAATTTGAAATAACTGGAGTTTAAATTTAGAAATGTTGAGTCCTGGGTGGATTTCAAAGTTCAGTAGAAATTTCATCTTAGGTTTTGAAGTTGTGTGGAGGATGTTTTAGCATCAAAACCATATTTTGCAAGCCCACTCCATGCTGTGACCTTAGTGCAATGCACAGAGTTTCAACAGGTGAAGAAAGCTCAGCTGCTTGAGGAAGAGGTGTTGATTCAACAGATGACTCTTCTGTTAAGGCTTGTCTAAATGATATTTTGCTTTAGGATATATTTTATTTACAGTGAGAGGGAAGTGTAACTTTGTAACATAGGTAGGAGATGCATGCTACTTGTTAATTTTGTTTTATCCTTTGCTAACACACTTGCTTTAGGTTACAATGTCTAGAACAGGAATTATCATTTTATGTACTTCAGTAACTATGCTGTCAAGCAGTAGTGACCCTCATCCTTCTCAGACAAGTAAAAACCTGCATATTGGAATAAGATCTTAATTATCTGAATGCTTAAGTTAGTCAAACATCTGTATTGCCTAAAACATGCTATTACTTACTGCCTGGATTTAGATTATATATGCATCAATGTCTTGGTTTTTGACAATTATTAAATGTGTGCTTTATACACTAAATAATCTCTTCCTGGTTTTGTCAAGGTCTCTGAATTATTTATTACAGCCTACGTTGCCCTCCTACTTATTTGCTAAAGCTAAGAATGTTATCACTTCAAGATTTTGGCTATGTCTGGGATAAATGTGTTGTATATTAGCAACATTTTTTGTAATTATGGGAAATGTCTAATAACAAAGAAAGAGCCACTCTCCTACAATATTGCTTTTATTTGGTATGTCCTTGAGTTAAATTCAATTATGTGCTAATTTTCTTATTGCTAATGTCCTGTGCTTTTGTAAGAATGAAGTACTCTTTGACTTCTTAGTTTACTAGTCTGATGAAGTAGCTTGGCAGCATTGTCTGTGTTTTCCTTTCTCATATGATCTTATGTCAACCTAGCTTTGACCTTTATTTGATGGAACCTAGTGGTAATATACCCTTCTATTTAACAAGCTTTAAAATAGAAATATATGATTGGCAGGACTGCAGGAAATAATTAGTTCCAAGTAGATGAGAAAAGTGAAAGGAATATTTTCAGGAAAAGAAAGTGATTCAGCTGGTTTATGGTGCATATGAAGTTGCCTCAGCTTTTAATTTAACTGTTTATGGATGGAAATATAAATCACTGTACAAAACCATTTTTTGAAGGAGTCATTATAAAAAAGCTTTCTAAATAACCTAACTGCTTATTGGCTTATTGGAAGCTCAAATGTATGAAATATTAATTAGTTCATTTGCTCTTTCAGACCTACTAATAAAATGTGGCTGAGCGGAAAATATAGGGAAGAGAGCATGTGCACTAGATCTTGCTGAAATCTACCTAGAGAATTATGTGGGTTCTTTGAAATGATAAAAATATATATATATACATTTCCCAGAAGAATTCTTCAATCAGTACTTCAGTCAGTTGTTACAGGTGTTGAGATGTGTTTTCTGTGCTATAATTCCATGTACAAACCAGGGCAAGCTCAGTCACTGTATAGATGAGTACTCAAGTATGCTATACACAGGGGGAGAAAAAAAGGAAGGAAAAAAGAAGGAAGAAAAAATTGATTGATTGATTAATTGATTGATTGATATTCCAGCATTTTGTCTGTGGCACTTAAAAATCTGTAGGTCATGCAGCTGAATTCTGTGAGAAGTGAATAAAGAGTGAATCATTCTCCTGCCCCTTGGATTTTTCCATACTCTTAATTTTCCATTCATTTGAATGGCTCTTTACTGGTAAGACCTTCATGTTTGAAAGGAGGACAACACTGAAGGCAACATTAATAGCCAGCTAGGCTTTCTTTTTCATGAGCATGGATCAGTGCACAGAGATTAGGAGACACTTCACCCCTGGTGTCAGCCACAGGCTTTGTACAAGATGTGGTTCCCCACAGAGTGATGGTGGCTGGGCTGCCTGCTCTTATGTAGACTGAAGCCGAGTCCTAAAAGAAAGTGGTTGTGAGCTACGTGTGGTATGGGAGCAATACATCATTCTTAAAGCTGTTGCCATGAACAACTGAGGAGTTATGATAGAGGTCTAATAGGTTCTAATGCTAGCAAAGAAATATAAGACAAGCTTAATGCTTCTTTGGGAACATGAAATGTCAAAGGTTTTGGTGAAAGCCAATATGATTTTGGAAAGAACTGATTAAATTCATGTTATTTAAATAGGCATTCTGTTTTTTTCCTAATTGAGATACCTGTTCGGATACTTCTTGCTCTCTTACCTTTGTGTGCCTCATCAGAATGTCATTTTGCTTTTTTTTTTTGGCCTTCTTTCCAGTTGACCAGTTCAGATCCTCTCTGAAGCATGTTGGAGCAGTGCTTTTTTCCTTCGAGTTGCCTTTAGTGCAGGAGGTACCTGGTAGCCAGTTCTTCTGCTCAGCTGTACTGCTGATACTGATGATTTGAGTCCCATGTCTTCCCAGTTTCCTTTGCTCATTGCTTTCAATTTTTGAAGAATTCTGGTTTGCAAGCCAAGGCTCTGTGAGCTTATTTCCTATAGGCCATGAAAGGAATGGGTTTTGAAAATTATTTTCTTGTGTGAATGGGGTGGCAAAATGAGGGATGATCTCATGTAAATAACTTTCTGTGCTTAATCACACTTGTAACAGTGGAAATCTATGAGTTTTGTGTCTCATTGCTGTGAAAGTGACACCTCTGATTGAAATGAGCTTTAGAATTTATTAGTTGACAGTTGCTTGTTTTGTTCTAGTGATATCCATAGCGTGTTTTCCTCACCATCTAATGCTCAAAATATAATGAACTCCATTACAAGCGTTAGAACTCCGTTACTAATCTGACAAATGCACATTTTGAATGCTCATACTGATCTGGTGCAATGCACCAAATGTAGAAAGAGCAATGTAAAGCTGCTGGTTTATTTCTGATCTTGAAAGGTCAGGATATGCTGCTGAGGCTTATCGAAGGGTTTTACTGCCTTTTTGTGACTGAGCCCTCAAATATCTTGCAGGTTTTTGTAGCCGTTGTTTATTGGCACATTTTCCAACTGCACCTATTATTCTCTTTTCTATGGCAGAAAAATGAACATTAATTAATGTTTCTTTCAAGGCATAAATATACTGCACTTAGAGCAAGGATTTCACTTAAATGTGTAAATCTCATTGCTTTGTCATTAAAAGTATTGTGAACAAAATTATCTAAATGGCTTCAGAGGAAAGCTATGTGGAGAAGTATAACTACCATATAAAAGCTATAATTAGGGGGTATTTAAATTATTTTGCTTAACTTTAAAGGTATTTGGGCGTTTAATTCATGTCTGCTTGAATGCATATTACAGATTTCTAGCTTTCTGTGAACTTTGGTTTGGGAAAACCTCTTATAACCCGGGAAAAAATGTTTGAAAATCACACATTTGGGAAAAAATTTAGTAAATTGATAATTCTTCTATATATCTGTAGTTTTCTATATCTTTTCTTAGGAAAGCTTAAATTGTTCAAATAATTTGGTGTTTGATTTTAATACTGATTTTTGTAACTTGGCAGGGACAGCCTGTTGGAGACTGTGATTTTAATGTTCGACTTGCATGTATAGAGAAAGAGATTATATTTCCACGACATGAGAAGATGAAAAGTGGTCTCATTGACAAAGCACAGGAACCCTTCAGTGTTCGAAACAAACCATTTTTTGACATCTACACTTCCAGAAAGGTAAGCTTGATTTCAGTTGTTTTATGTTGTGGTACTGGAGGCTGTATAACAGTGATATGTATAGGTTTTCCCTCAGCATTTTTGTTGTGTCTTCCGATGAGTTCCTTTGCTAACCAAATGTTCAACAATTGTTGTGGGGTGACTGGCAGCTGGGGATAATTCTGAAAAGTGAGGTTTTTTGGTTTTATTACTTATCTCAGGCTTTTAAAAAACAGTTTTTGAAGATATCAATAAATCTAAAATACCAGGTAAAAGTTTAGGGACATTGCAATCTGCCTTTGAGATGATTGTGTTTCAAATGCAGTTCAGTCAACAATTTTTTACCATAATGTGTTGCCACCACCTTAAAAGCATCTTTGAGATATGAATATCTATACATTTTTAATTTATTGGGATATTTGGGTTTGGTGTATGGCTTCTTTGGTGTTTTTTCCTTGGATTTTTTTTCGGTTGATTTGAGGTAGGTATTTTAAGTATCAGTCATGACAGACTCTGAAGCTTTCTACATTTTGGAGTTTAGGTTACACATTTTTCTTTTTGTATAATGTACGTTATAGGGTATTTTTGTCCTCATTTAAATCAGACTTACCTAGTGAAATATGTTCTTTTTACTACTCTTACAACAGAAAGCTTCTTAGCAGGCTTGAAATCTGATCATTGTTTTCAATAAGGAAGAAGTTCTATGCCAATGTTTGAAAATTGTTTGTATGCCCTATGATAACTGTAAGGAGTTTTAGGTAGCAGTACCAGTATTGATGTGGAATTTTATCTAAGGCAATATTGGTAAACACGTAAGAGAAATAATGATTGGTTCAAAATAGATTTCAAATCTATATCTGCTCAAAAGAATAGTATTCATAAAAATGTATTCTCAAAAGATCTATATATAAACTAAGAATTATTGTTGCTCTTACTTACCTCAAAATACCTTTTCCATTTCATTACTTCTGTGAACTTGATGACTATGATTCCTGTAACACTTCCTTAGGGTAATGAAAAAAGCCTTGCATTTTCATATTTATCATAACTTTGTGAATTTTTCATTACATATGGTCAGAATAGACTATAAACAGTGGTCCAGTTTATTGAAACATTGCCCTATTCTGAAAAAAGACTATTTAAAATAGTATTGTTTTACCCAAAGGATCTTTATCCTATTTTTATTTAGTCATCTCTGCAACTATAGCAACAAACGTAGTGATGAATGCCTCATCAGTATAGCTGAAAAAGTGAGCAGACTTCCTCTTGCATCAATGATGACTGTCTTGAAAGGGTTTGCCAACTCTATGTGCAGGACAGCAGGGTCTGCAGAAAGATAAGGAATTCCTTCTGTCCTCCAAGTCTGTTCATATCCATTAATCCCTCTCCAGAGACAGGTGCCGCTGAATGGATCCTAAAGGGTGACAAGTGGGACCTGCTTAGGTAGTCTTCTCCTTATGTTCAATTAGATGTTTTTCTTTTCTTTTCCAAGAAGAGTTGGATCCTTTTATCTTTAGGAGGGATCTAACAGGATCCTTCCTAAAGGATTCCTAAGGATCTTGTAATGGTAAAACCATTACAAGATGTAATGGTAAAACCATTACAAGATCCTTAAAGATTTACACCCTTGAGTGGTCTCAGAAAAGCTGTGATATTTTTAAGCCTGGGTTTCTTCCCTACTTTCTTCGCAGTGTATTTCACTGAGAGAAGGTGTGGCTTCTTAAGTCACCCCCAAGGCTTTCAAAGATCAAGGAGGGTGGCAGTCCTTGGTCACAGATAAGATGGCTCTCTGATTGCACCAGCATATTCAAGGGTGAAAAAGTGGAAAACCCGTACCTTGTCAGAATGGGTTTCATCAAAACTTTTGGAGTATGATTTGGAGTTGCTTGGCGTAATTTTTTTTTCCAGTGTAGCTGGGGTTTGCTTGAGATCAAGAAAAGAATCATGTGTACTTCATCACGTCTTATTTTTGTTTTGAGAAGCTTTAATTTTTGAAACACGTTCTCAGGATGCAGTTTGAACTTCACAAGAGAATGTTCTAGATCTTTTTTACAGCCTCCCTCCATCATTCATTTCTATGATCTAAGACATTCCATTCCATTCTTTTTGATAAAAATATCAGTAAATGTGTATTAGATTGTGTGGACTGTAGGAAGATTACTCAAAAGGCCAGGAGCCTTGCTGCTGTATTTAATAGCAGAAAAAGTGGCAAAAACTTTTAATTATACCAGAAAAAATGAGTGTTTTCCATGTAGACTTAGTTATTTTCAGTGAAAAAGTGGGAAGTAATTATTTGAAACAGCAGTAAACTTTGTGCTGTGTTATATAATACATCCACTAATGAAAATGTTCTTCGAGTTATGGATTTAGAACTTAATGCCAGAGTTAGGTACTGACTGATTTTTTTTTTTTAATCTGGAAATCAATTTACTGTGAAATGAAATGCACTTTTAAAGTGCAATTATAAAGTATGACAGTGTTTGTAGTTGTGTCTTGAGATTTGATTTTGGATTTTGGAAATAAAAGCTGTGTTTTTATGATATTGCCTTCAGGGTTATTTTAAGGTGTTTGGATGGACTGTTATTTTTTGTAAGTCTGAGTTTTAGTGGTAAGACCAAAGAAACGAACAATCACTGGAGAGAAGGTTGTATATTCTCAGAGTCTCTAAAAATATTGCCTTGTAGAACTCTGATATTGATGAAGAAAGCACTATCACTAAAGTTTTTTTCCTCTATAATCAATTAAACACAGATTAGTATTTTAGTGTTAGCTGGGAACTTCCTTTTAATGTAACTTATAGGTTCTTTTAGACATTTTGAGCAAAGTTGAATTTTTGGTGTTTGTCATTACATTTGCATGATTGGTCACTTCTGTTGCATAGCTTGCTTTCTTTGCATTTATTGGTTTGCATCAGAATTCAAGGAGATGATATGGTCAAAATCTCCCACCCGTTGTGTAAGGAATGCAGCAGTCAGTGGAAGAAGCTGAGTTTTAGGTTGGTGCTTTAAATGCTTCATACTCTTAGGCTTTGAACCATGGCCTTGTATTTACAGGAATATTATGCTTTTCAGCAAGACATTATTTTCATTATATTGAGCAGGAAGTACAGGTGCATAGAAATAATTATATTCTTGGAAGTGGTCCATTCTTGGCTTTCCTTGCTTAAACCAATTCACAGTTCTCTTGCAAGGCTTTTTTGTGTGGACAGTCTCAGTCTGGATGTCATCACTAAAGCCTATTGTCTAGTGAAAATTCTTTCTAGCAGGAGTAGGAAAAAAGTTCCTTTCTGTGCAGTTTGTGGTCCCATGGAGAATTGTACCCATCACTCTCAATGGAACAAAAGGGCTAAAGGTTAAACAATGATACAGGTCAAGTGAACAACCTTTTGCAAATGTTAGCACACTGTATGTCAATGACTTGTCAGTTTTAGACTATTATCTCGTTTTAAAATGACAGCTTGTCCTAGAGGGATTAGAGAGAAGGTAATCTCTGCTACAAGATTAAATGGTCTAGGATCCTTTTAGAAGTTTTCAGTCAAATCTGTGAACTGACAGGTGATTTACTTTGTTCTCCTTGTTTATTTGACATCTGGATTTTTATTTTTACTTTTTAAAACTGCTTTTATTGTAGTTAGGAGAGGGGGAATGTTTAGAGTTTATACCAATAAAGGCATAGCTCCTGTTGAAATGGTTTGCTTTGAAAAATTAAGTGGCTGTGGACTTCTGATGCAGGAGAATGTGTAAGTGCACACTTTGCTGCTGTTCATGTATTTTGCAGACAGCTGAGCAGCAGCTGTAAGTTAGTGTTTGAATGCCCTGAAAGAGTGAACCCTGATAAAGGGCAGAATATGCAGACATTGCTCATCCATGTCTGCCAAGAGAGCTGTTAACCAAAACTGGCTGCAAATGACAAGGCCCTGTCTTACATGTCCAAGTTGCCTACAGACAACATGAGGAGAAACTTTGCAGTCATGGGACAGAAGAATTGCATGGCAACAATGGTGGTTGCAGAAGTGTCAAATACTCTGTCTATTTATTGAGGATCTTGAAATCCCCATCTCAGTGAAGAGAGAATGTTACCATCTGGAGGTTTTTTATTGCCAAGAAGACCTGTTTCCTCTGTTTTTATTTTTGTTTTGATTTTCTATGCCTTCAGGAGTAGTTTAATCAGCTCACCTTTCAGTCCCGCATTTCCTGGCCTAGATTGGCAACCATTCTTCATGCCCGGCCTACATCATATTCCTCACTCCATCTGTTCCCTTCCAAGGTTTTGGCCTATTTATCATCTAATCACATTTTAATTGTCTTCTAACCCATGTCCCCTCTACCATTTTGTTTCTGTTTGTTTTTATTTTTCATGTCTTACATTTCTTCCTCACTCCTGTTCCATCTCCCCAGGAATGAAAAGTTTATTGGTGTAAAAGCAGTATTGCTTTATTTCACCCTTAGATACTTTTGTGCTGGTGTAACCTTCGCTTAAATCTTCTTTTTGGCATGCTTTTCTTCTGTGAACACAAATAATCATTGACCTGAGGAACTTAGTAAACAAATAGGGAATAAGAAGCTGCAAAGATATTACCTTATTCTTATACTAGAATTTGAAATCTTGGCAGCTGTCTTATATCCCAGCATGTAGTACTTCAGCCTGATTGTTCAAAGTTATTTTACCACATGAATTGTAGAGGTAAGTACAGCCAATCAGCCAAACTGGTAGCTTTGTAAATTGTAAGATGAAATAGGTGACTAAACTGCAGATCTTGAGCTGAATGTAGTTACTGCCACTTGAAATTCAGTGCTTGAACTGCAGCTATTTCATGCAGCCAGCTGCAGCACTGCAATGATGTGAATACTATTCTGTAAACATAATTTCTGTCAGTGGGAGGTTGGGGGTAGCAGAGGCTTTGTAGGCCAGTAGTGGTGGGGAGCTCAGCTGCTTCTGACTGTTCCTTTACTTTCTGTGGGACAGGGAGGCAGCAGCTACTTGCTTAGATTTGGGTTCCCTCAAGCTAGGGCAAACACTGACTCAGCTGTGGCTAACTTCTCAGCCTCCTTGCTTTGCTGGAGTCACTTAAGGAGACCCATTCACGAAGAAGAATCTGTGTTTGTTTTCTGGAGTAAACAGAAGAGGATTAGACTACTTGCTTTTGGTTATTATTATTTATGATGTTGAAGGTCAAATATAATATTTCAGTACAGTAGTATTTTGGTTAGGAAAGAAGTTTTTTCTTTTTGTTTAAGAAATTATTCACACATTAGTTACGTTTCACATTTTTCAGAAAGTGATCTACTGAAGTTAAAACAGTCTTGGATATTTCCATGAAGGATTATTTTCATAGCTTGTGGCCCATGTTAGATATTGCTAGTGGTGGAAATTAAATAAATGTAGAATGATTCAGATGTGGAATATGTAATTAAATTTTGACTTGTCAAACTATCGTATGAGAAAGAAAGCATTGAAACTAGTGGAAAAATAAAGCTGTATGGACGAAGTATTCTACTTGTTTCACACTGTAAGTTTAAACATCAGGACACTACACATTCAGCTTAGCTTTTAACAATCTAACATTAGATTTGAACATTCTAGCATTTTTGTAAATTATTTCTTCTGTATTTTGTACAGTGGAAATACTATATACCTTTCTAAGTAGGAAAAGTGTTGTTGGCACTGATTTCTTATTTCGGTTTTATGGTATATTACCAAACCGGGGAAATGCAAATCTGTTTGGACCTATTTACCAGTTGGTTTGCCAGTATGGACAATTGAATTGTATATTTGATATCTTCTGAATTAGTTAGAAGACTCAGCTGTGGTGACTAAGTGGGTCACTCCACTCATTAATTGAGGGGCAACTGTTTAATATTGTCCATTGTGCCACTTCACAGCCTGTCACTTTCCAAACTGCCTTCTGGCAATGCAGCTCCACAGGGAAGCCATCAGCCTTCTCCTATTGGAATGACGTTCAAGAGACATGCACTTAATTTGGATAAAATGAATAAAAGCACAAAGAAAATGGCAAAGATGGGGGTGAAATTTAAAGCAACTTATTATGATGCAAGATTATAGGACATTGCTGCTAGCTGTTTCTTTTCTTGTAATATGCTCAATTTTGAGAAAAAACCCCAAAACCAGACCTTGAACAAAATTAATCTTTAAAATAAAGAAATTACAAAATCTTAGCATTTTACTATTATGGCTTTACAGTTTTGATTTCAACTTTGTAGCAAATAAAGCCCTGAAGTGCCATTGCATAACAGAAGAATCTGATTTTTTAAACATCCAGAATTTAAGTTAAACCTTAATTTTTGTGTTAAAATCTATGCTTCAGTATAAAATATTAGCCCAGTTTGAATCAGGAATTGGAACAGTAAATGTATGAAAACATTATGTTCTTGTATATCAGTTTTGTATCTGACTGAATTATTGTATAAACTGTATATACAGTTTTGTCTTTGTTGACAAGTCTTATTAGAAATGCTTAATAAAATAAAATAAAATCCTCAATTATCTGACTTAATTAAAACAGACCTATTCATGATTTTGGCAATCAGAGATCAAATTATGTTGGAACAGTTTATGCAGGGGCTGGATGACAGATTTACACAAGGGCTGGGTAACAGATAAACCTTATCAAGTACGTAACAGTGGAAGATCATTCAGCCCCATTGTACTCAACCCAGTGCCATTCTTTCCTTTGAAATCAGAACTATTGAATGTAGTATTTGGTCAAACACAGAGAATTAGGGAGCTTGCAAGCATCGGTGTCATGAGAGCCGTGCTCCGTTGAAGACATTACAAACTTTACCGAGCATCTTTCGTCCATTCAGGGATGTCCTAGATTGCAGCTAATGTGTAAATAGATCAAAGCATTTGCTACTGGAGCCTATTGAATCTCCTCTGGCTCCAGCAACACTGGCATCTCAGATGGGTGTTCTGCCAGGTAGGAGAGTGTGGGGAGGGTGATGTGGGTGACATCCCCATGCCTAAAAGAAAGAAAATGAAGGCACCATGCAGTTTGAAACAGAGAACTGTGAAGAGCACAGTACATGAAATGGCCAAGCCGTGAAATATATTGCTGCTTCTTTGTCAGGAAAAATAAATATGAAATATTGCTGTTTGGCAGGGTCATTCCCACAAAGCTTCAAGGAGTCCACATTTCTCTAATTTTGAAGCTATCACAAAAGTCAAAGTTTCTTGGAGGAGCTTATTTCTGTTATTTGAAAGAAGCATTTGAAAACATCGTAGTTAATTGATGTCAGTTTCTCAATTGTGTTTCTGAGAAGAGATTGACAGTCAGAAATGCCTCGTGCTTATTTTGAATTCAGGAATGCAGATGTGCTGTCAAATTAAGCATTAACACACATAGTGCTTATGTTATTCTTGGGTATTGTTTTGAATATATTAGGTGCATAACCTTTGGAGTTGTTCACTCAGAACCAGCACATGGGTGACAGCTCAGTGGGGCTCTTACTGTAGCAAGCTCTAGATTTTTCTAAGATGTCTCCAAATAATTAAGAAACATGGCATACAGCTAGTGTTATTAGCATATTTGAAGAGTGCTGTTAATGAATTAGCTGCAAACAAGAGGATATTAAAAAAAAAAAAAAAGAACCATCAAATGTGATTTCCTGCCACCCTCACAATGTATTTTACTCTTGTCCACAATAGCATTTTTTTCCTCTATGGCTGGGTAGTGAAATCAAGCTGGTGTGGTGCTTAGACTTTCACATCCAAGGTTGCATCCCAACGTGCTTTTTCCTAAGCGGTGCCTCATGGCACAAAGCAAGCTACAGGGTTGAATCTCTTTGGTTTTCTTGCTTGGAGGTGTTGCTCATTCCCTATCACATGAGTATAAACTGGAATTTCTATTGCTTTCCTCTCCTGGAAAAAATATATGGACTCCATTGAAGACTTTTCTGCAGAATTGCTGTTCTAAAAGGTAACGAAGAGTGGTGTCATTAGAACACTAATGACCAGTCACTAGTTGTTTGGGCCCTTGTCAGTCACTGACTGTGAAATTATATGGGCAAATTGTTGAGGAAGACACTCTGCAGAGGTTGTGGTTCTTGGAATTATGTTATTTTTGGTCTGTGGTCTGCTGACTAGCGCTAAGTCTTCAGCACATTTGACTTTTACATGTTTGACTTTGACACAA
>NW_005054328.1:6572498-6588905 GCF_000277835.1 Geospiza fortis | reverse complement strand
AGACTGCTTGGAGCCAAAGTGCAGACTGCAGGTACCAGTGGCAGCCTACATCTGCAGCTTTTCAGCTTCATCCTCTTGGAATGCAAGAGGGCCATCAAATGAGAACATGTTTATAATACATCTGAGAGGGCTGTTGTACCAATGAGATATGTAAATGTTTCTTTCAATGCTCCTGCTGAGTTTCTAACTAGTTATAGACAGAAGGGAGTACATAGTTGCCAGAGCAAACCCAGAACTAGGTCACCTTCCTTCCTCTCTGTGCATGCACCTGTCTGTTGCCACTTCATGTTATTTCAACTTTGCTGCTCACACTGTTACTAGTGCAGTGCTTGTGGAGGTTCAGTGGAAGTGCCCAGGTGACTTGCTGTCCTGCTATAATGGGCTGTACATGGGAGAGGTGACCCCTGGTAAATCAGGCCTCCACAAAGTGCTGGGAAATTCTAGAAAGTGGCCCTCCCGCAAAAGGATTTCTTCTTGCCATTATCTGTAATTAAAACAAATGGAAGGCTGTCAGTGAATGGTTTTTTGTGGAATATGAATTTCAGATTGAGCATCCTCTAACAGTGTTTTGCTAGGTGAGCCGTTAGGACCATATGTATTTGAATACCATGAGTGATGCTCAGAAGGGTAAAGCAGTGTATTCTCTACAGCAATGCTTGCTAAACATCCATGGAGGAGTGTAGACAGGAAGCTACACATATTCCTCTAGCAAAAAAATGTTTGTTGGTAGAAACTGGTCAGTCTGTGAAGTGTCCAGTATTATTAAACACACCTTTGACTGACCTTTCAAAAGAGAGAAACATGCCTTGCATGCTCACTCTTTTTGGGCTGCAAGTTCCCTATCTTTAGCAGGTCTTTAGTGCTGGATTCTGGTCTAGTATGTTTAAAATTATCAGGGTATTCCTTATGGAATTCCTAAAACATACTTCAGTGACCAGTTGTTGCCAATGTGTTTTTGTTGTGGCTGTTGGCTATTCCTACACCTAACAGATGGCACTCATGTACATTGACAAGCTGTGGGATAGCTGAGCATTACTAATAAAACCTATCACATGTTAAACTTGACCTGACATTAATCAAGTTTTGAATGCTACAAATGATTCATGGATAATAATTAGTCTCTTGATCATATTAGTGAACATCAGTCTCACAATGCTGCCATTATCTGCTTTCATTCTTATAGGGAACAAATCTATTGCCATAATTAGGTGTTTTTCATATCTTTTGAGCCAAAATGTTCTGTATGATTAACTTGGTAAAGAGGTTATTTTTAGTCTTTCAGTATGATTGATTTCAGAGCTTCTAGTAAATTAACAAATGAAAGCTTTCCATAAAATAATATTTTATAAAAAGTATATATTTTAAAATTTTATCAACTGAAAAAATTCCCGTGTGTCTTTACACAGTCATTTGGTATATTTTTCATCACCATATGATTCAGCTGTTGCCAGTGATTACACAGTTCAAAATAGTGGTGATTTTGTTAAACAGGTGAACCTTGGGATTTTACTTTTACTCTTTTTGTTTAGTTACTGGGTTACTGGTTGACATCAAGTGCTTTCAATATGTACGTGTTCATACAGACATAATAATGTTGGCAGCTTTTCTCTGTTTTTGTCTAGAATTAGCAACTTGAGTTGGATGGCTGTGTGAAAGCTAGGATTCGAGCTTTGAGCATGAATTTTTTTAAAGGATTTTCATACAGTTTTACAGCCCTGATTTTACAGCCCAAAAGCATGAAATTTCATTTTAAGTAATGAGCAAGTGAGAAGTTTATACTTTGTGTTCTTTATGCAGTTAGGGCAAAGTAGATAATTTCACTGGTTTACTAAAAATGTAGCAGTTATCTTCAAGATGTGTTGGTTCCTAATTAGCATAGGAAACTTCTTTAAGCAATTACTTCTTAGAGAGCTCAGTTTTTAATTTATTTTCTACAGTTTTTGATCCTACTTTTATGCATATTTTAGATCGTTGACATGGGCCAGGAAACATTTTGTTGTTTCATATTTTTTTTCTTAGCATATTAGCTTTAGAATATTAGTATAAGCTGTGGTTTTCTGATGGTAATCTCAGTTACTATGATGCATTTTCTTTCTTGTCTTTTATTGCTGGCAAGATAAATATAGCTGAATACAATGACTAATGAAGGAGGATGCATTATGGTATTGGACATTACCCTGATACAGATACACTTGAACTGATACTGTTCTTACACAATTTATTTGATGTAAGGTAGCATATCATATTTTGATTAGGAAATGAGACTGATGCAGGGGAGACCGGGTCATGTTAAATTATTGAAAATCTGCTTTTCAGCATTTTTATAGGTCATTTGGAGGAAAACTTGAAATCATGTAAATGAGAGATCATTTGTGCTTTTGAGAGGGAAATGAATGTTAACAATGAAGCAGAAATCTTTACTTAATGACCATGTGTTAAGTCACACTCCTGAGACCATGGGCTGTGATTTCAGGATCTTCAGAGTTACTTGGAAGGAGCCACTTTGAGGCAAGCAGCCAGTTCTAATAAGCCATTGGCTGGTCAACTTTGGCAAGTGCTCAAGGATGCAGAGATCTCCTTGAAAGGAAACTCCTGTAAAAGAGAACAGGGAGTGCATTTTTTCTCGCTGCTGTGGCCCTTCTGGAATATTCTGTCCAGTCTAAACGGCATGGTTTCATTTGATAAAAAATTGTATCTATGGGATATCTTTTGAGGACACGTTGAAATATTTGAAGAGTTACATCTGCTTCCTTGTGAAATGTTTGAAATGTGAACCTTATTTCTAAAAAAAACCCTCTAAGAGATGTCTTGGTCAGAATCTAAAAAGAGGAGCAAGGAAGAAAAGTTGAAGGAAGAAAAAAATTGCTGAGAAATAGGAATTAATTTTTTAATTGCAAAGGCAGTACTTCATTGGACAGCTTAGTGAAGATTGTGGTTCTCCAACACAGCATGCTGTAATATGAGATTGCAGAGCTTTCTAAATAAATTACTTGGCGCTTGAACATATCACTTGAAGAGGAACTTAAATATGTGTGAGAGGAGATGGTTTCATCCTCATAGCTGTCTGAAAGTTAGTATGAAATGATCCAGATTATGTCTGGTTTAGAGAAGGGAGGGTAGGAAGCAATAGAACTGCCAGAGATGTGTCTTTGATCCTCTCCCACCTGCCCCCAGATTGTTAATTTACACTGGGTTTGTTTAGATCAGCTGTTTTACTTGCAGTGCAATGTTAGATGAGTTGTTGGTATCCTGAATGTGAAAGAGATAAAAGTCTGCATGGATTGAGTTTCATGTGTTTGTTTTGGGTTTTTTTTTCCCTTTTTTAAATCTATACTTCAGAAGGTGTGTGCTCCCTTTAATCCCCAAAACCATGAATTCCCTGGAGTCACTAAAGTTTGTTTTGAAAGTTTTACCATGTATTTGTAGTAATTCAGTCAGTGAACCGAAGTCAAAACTTCTCTGAACACTTTGGTTTGGGCCCTATTTCTGTTAAAATGTGAACTAGCCAACTTCTATTTGTGGAAAGTTTGAGATTATGGGTTTAATTTTTAAATAATATATGAAACTTTTCTCCCCTATGACATAGTCACTCACATGGTTTGATGATTTTTTGCTTTGAGACTGAAAACAGCTGTTTGGTTCTTAATTCCTTCTCTGCTTTAGACACAAAACAAACCAAAGAAGATGTGGTGCTGCAGGACAGGGGAAACTGGAAAGATTCTGGTGAGGAGGAAGGAGCTACAGCCGTAGCTTAGAGGACCACTTCCCTCACTTGACATTAAGCTGCATTTGATAGTATTTTGAAGCATTGCACAGCAGCCTGTGTATCATCTAAAAGGAAGCTTATACCCCACCAAATACATGCTTACTTCTTTTCCAGGAGGCCTCCTTTTCAAAATAGTATATTTTGCAGTTTGCAAACTGGAGCGTAGAATGTTAGTAGCTTGGATGATAGCTCCATCATTGCCTGATACAGACTGATGTATTTTTGGGAAATGTGATAGTTGGGATGAATCTGAGCCAGACTATTTTTTCATTATTTTAACTGATCTTAGCATAAAAATCATTCTGTGGGGTTTCTGATGTCATTCAAAACCAGGATTTATGAAGATTTATGTAGTAGGTTATCTACAGAGATGTATGAACTCATGTTTATAAAGTCGACAGTTGTCAGGATGTGCGAATTTCTTTGAGGCTGATGGTGAGGGCTGTCATCCTTGGAGAAAGGGATGGTCCTTTAAGTTGGACTGAAACCTAAGATGGTGAAGATGCTGGCTCTGTGAGGTTAGGAATGACAGTAGGCCCATGTATGAAGGGGTTTTATGTTCTGGTTGACTGGCAATTCAATTAATAGTTTATTTGTAACTAATACTTTAGAGTGAAGTATGTTCCCTGTTACAGCTCTCTGTAGAGTGAACAGGTCCAGATAATCAGTAATTTGAAGGTGGGTCTGGAAAACTCCATAGGGGCTGCAGGCAGAATTGTTCTGTCTTGACTTGAAGTGTAGCATTTCGCAGTTCTGAAATTAAAAAAGCAAGGAAAAGGAACATGTATTTTTCTTGTATTATAACATTCAAAGGGATTTTTTCTGTATCCCTAGGTATTTCAGGAGGCTAGCAAGGAGTGTCAGTTTTGAATCAGAAATACCGACAAAATGATTCACAGTGTTTGCATATTGTGACACAGGAGATCAATAATTGTGATGTGTGTGCAAGGACCTTAGTAAAATTATTTTGTAGAAAGTCAGTATCACTTTGCAGAGTCATCCTTGTATTTTAGAATCCTCATAACTCACATTGTGTTGTGTTTCCATGAGATTTTTTTTTTTTAGTAAGGGGAAGGAAAAGGCACAGTAGTACCTGCTGGACTTATTTATTTTATGAATAATGTAATATCATTGAACTCATAGAATTATGTGTCTTGGCTCAGAAATACCAAAACACCAATGAAAACCTACTAGCATTGTATGGAATCTGTACGCACCTAAATTTTCTCCCCTTTCTGGTGAAGGAGCAAAGTGATTTCTTTGTTGGTATAAGTACAGAGAGATCTCTAAAGCGTGAATTTTCAATTATCCACAGAAGAACTGCTGACTGGTTCAGTGTTTTAGCAAAATCAGCTTCAGCAAGTTATTAGTGCTCTTTTGCTGCTCTTCTTCTCAGTGGTTAAGGAGCAAGGAGAAATCCTGTTACTCATCATACTGCTCCACTCAAACCATGCAATTATACCATTCTTTTGCTTAGAGGAGTGTTATTAGATGTAGGGATAATTTTAAATTTAGTTGAAAAGTATGAAAGGAAAAGTTTTAAATAATAAACTGTGATATAAGTATATGGATTATTGCAGTGTTCACAGGGAAGAAGGAAGCTGAAAGGAGTGGACAAAGGGGATCTCAGGTGGAAATAGATGCCATGAGGCAACATGCAATTGGATGCCAGAAGAGCTGGTTCACATGCATCATTTACCCATTTTTTATAAAATGTCATTGAGATGCATTGCACTTTATCTGATCCATGGCAGTCATCCCAGTCAAGCAGGTGTGCCATTTATCATGGCTCCGATTAAAAAAGACCATTCTGTTCAAGTTAATTAGAAATTTGAATGTGTGGAATGTTGAGCAATGTTTTTTAAAAGATGAACCATGATATTTTCATTTGAAGTTCATAAACTGGAAAAATGTAACTTTTTTAGAGTAAAAAATACTAGCTTGTATGTCAGACATTGCTTTTCAGCTCATTTCCATGTCATTCCAAACATTCTGCAATATTCAATGTCTGTGTATTCTGCTGTTCACAGACAACCTTTACATAGTTTCATTCTCAAGAAAATTTTTGTGGGAATAATGCCAGAGAAAATGTTCATTCCTTCCTCTATTCCCTCCCCCCAGCTGCTAATCCTTTCTGGTCAAAATTCCTTTCTAGAGAGAGTGTTATCATTCAAACACATGTAATCGATCTAATGGGAATGAAAGCAGAATAACTGGGTGTACAAAGAAGTGTAGTTATCTGTTGAGGCTTGCTCTGGATTTAAAATCCTTTTCTCTTTGATGTCTAATTGACACTTGGGAGGAGCTGTCCTAGTGAAAACACTGTGGGCCTCCAAACAGAACATGTTTGACTCTGAAACTGGGTGGGAGATTGATGGGACAGATTCCTTTACATTTTGTAATTCTGGCTCAGTAGTGAATGAAAGGTATCAGAATGTATTTCAGAAATGGAAAAATTTTGATTTTATATTTTTATCTCCATTTATCAAGTTGTAATATTACTTGAATGTAGCTTTCTAAAACTACATATTCACCAGAGTGGAGAGAGTTGCAGGCCAACCAGCATGATAATTATTTTCTGCTTTTGCATATACTCCAACTTTGAAGATTGTTTCTATATTGTTACATTTTATTTTGGGATGTAATACATAATTTGGTTCTGTAAGCTTCAACACCAAAGTAACTGTCTCCTCAAATTGTAATTTCCTTAAGAATTTCAAAAACAGAGGCAGAAATGGAGGTGACTGATTCCTCTCTTTGCCACTTTGGTTAATGCCTTTGGATAGGTTTGTCAGAAGTTTATAAAATATAGACTTAACTAATTAGAAGTTTATGTTTTGTTTTTGTTTCCTTGTTTTTTACTTGTTTGTTTTAAAATATCATTATTCCTTAATATTAACATTATTCAGTGAGAGGTTTTTTGGTACCTGAATTTAATGAAATCAGTCTTGTGCATTTTTGTAAGTTTGAAGCATATTCTTATTACAGATGACTGGCCAGTCAGTTTTGGAAGTGTTAAGTAACTTGCAGGTGATCCATGGAAGACAGTTTGTGTAGAAATTTAAAAACCCCTCTATTTTAAAAACTTTTTGACATGTGTTTAAATATTTTTCCAGTGCACTCATTGCTCTAATAAAAACAAAGACTAACAGTGGATTTATTAAAGAATTTGGAATTATTTTATTGTTATTTTGTGTAGTCATATGGTAGCAGATGCATTACATTGTGAACTTCAGCTGTAAATTTCAAGATAGCAACAAGTTAGCGGCAAGGTGCAGCTTCAAGTTTCAATTTTGGGTTTTCTCTTCTGAACAATTGTGTTTTCATCAGAATTAAATATTCTTAAAGTACTTTTCCACTTGAGAGCACTCTCATGGTGTGTTTTTTCCAGTTAAATTGTATCTAAATGTTGAATAGTGAAAGCCTTCTCTGTTTTTGGAGATATAGGCACAAATGTAGGCTAATGACCGGGCAAGAGAAAAAGCTAGTTTTTTATAGCAAAATGATCAGTCATTCTGTGCAAACAGTTACAGGTTTAAGTGAAATATGTTGAATCATTATTATTTGAAGTATTTGGCCATCAGGCTTTTGATCCATGAAACATAAAATTGCATTGCTTTTACTTGTACGACCTTAGTAGGATACAAATGTTAGTTCTCAGCTCCTTTCATACTTTATTGACTTCATTTGAATAATTTAGTCATAATTTGGTCAGCAGGTCATTAAGTTGAGCTCTAGAAAGGAAATCATACAAAATTAGCGAACCAGGCCAAAATGATGCTTTTAAAAATGACTGTGATTTACTGGTTCGGTATTAGCTATGTTTTAGCACCATGTGGTTACTTTTATGTCAAAGTTTTTTCAAATATTACTAAAAGTATCTACAACTTCAGGACAGATTCTTCATCTCAACATAAAACAAATTGAAATTAATAAAGAGATATTTTGGTAATTCTCCTAATTTTTGCTATTGCTTGTCAGTTGTAATTCTCCTTGGTTATTTGCTTTTCCTTAGGCAAGTCAGAATTTATTATGGAAGTATATCATCAATTCTCATAACGGTTGACTAGCTGGTTTCAGTACTTTGTTTAATTAGATGGTTTTTCTCTGGTTAATTCATCTTGATG
Organism: Geospiza fortis; assembly: GCF_000277835.1. Lineage (NCBI taxonomy): Eukaryota > Metazoa > Chordata > Aves > Passeriformes > Thraupidae > Geospiza > Geospiza fortis. The sequence continues at coordinate 6,581,012 of NW_005054328.1, read as the reverse complement.
GATATATTTACCTCCATACAGAATTCACAGTCATTGAAAGCATTAAATAGAATATTCAATATTTGTATTCAAGATACAAATTAATTCAAAGAGTTGGTTTTACAGTCATGTAGCTGTGTTACTGGTTTATGCCCTAGTTAGCAAGTCTGTCCAACATGAATTTTAAATGATGCCCTGAAAATTTTCAGGAAATAAGTTCAATCTAAAGTTCTACTTGTGTGTTAAAATGGCAAATGGATTTTTTAATTTGCCCACAAATGACTGTAGTGTCCTGTATTAGAATTGATATTCCTTAGTTTTCTAGTATATAGAATCATCTTGGTTTCTAAGTATTTCTTTTTGGACAAATGATTTTCTAGCCTTGAGTATTCTTTGTAGAAACTGCTACTTTGTTGATGTTGACATTTCCCAAGCTCTAATGTTAAACCATAAATAAGCTGTTTATTGGCAAACGATTGCAGTAGTAGCATGTAATCCACTACTACTCACTTTGATGTGCATTTCTCTATGGAAAAAGATTTTCATTCTCTTTTGTTCTACAGCTCCTGGAAGGAAACTTTGCCAGAGAAGTTAGCCATGAAGTGGATGGACTAATATTTCAGCCTACAGGAGTAAGTAGCATAAAGAATGGATTTTTTCTCCCTTTAGTTCCAGATGAAATTCTTGCTCTCCCTCCCCACTCATCCATCTACTAGCTAGCTAATCATTGTTTTGGTCAGGATTACTTTGCAGTGTTGTTTCTGACTAGTTGCTATCTCATTTGTAGTATGTGTGATTTCTTACTAATCAACGGTGGTAGTGTTCAGGAATCATCTCATGTTTTTTTACAGTATGTACTATGGATGTGTGCTGCTAAATAATGAAGGATTTTCTATGACTGCATGCATTCCTTGAATCTTTCAACCATTGATTTGAGCTCTCATGTTATTTTGCTTTTTCAAGGATGTTCGCACATTAAAATTTCATTAAAATTTGTGATTCATGTTGTTTTAGTGCAATTGAAACATGATAAATTCTTGAGTCATGTCTGCCAGTGTAAAGGTTTATGAGTGGCCTGGGGAGAAGTTACCAGAAGTACTGCAGACAATCAGAAAAAATAATGCAAGTGGTTCTCAAGCTAGCATGGCCTCATCCATTCTATTACTCCTCCTGTTGCATCAGATACAGTGGATACACTGCAGTGTGTGTTGTGTATTGGCATAGATCATGGCTGTAGCATCATCCATCTTGACTTTTTTCTTAGCTTGTAAATCACAGGATGATTTGAGTTGGAAGGGACTGTAGAGATCATCTAATTCCAGTCCCCTGGCAGAGGGGGGTAAGGACACCTTTTACCCCAGTCAGCCTGGCCTTGAGCACTTCCAGGGACAGGCACTTCCAGGGATGAGCAGGGATGAGCACAGCTCATCCATCTACTAGCTAGCTAATCATTGTTTTGGTCAGGATTACTTTGCAGTGTTGTTTCTGACTAGTTGCTATCTCATTTGTAGTATGTGTGATTTCTTACTAATCAACGGTGGTAGTGTTCAGGAATCATCTCATGTTTTTTTACAGTATGTACTATGGATGTGTGCTGCTAAATAATGAAGGATTTTCTATGACTGCATGCATTCCTTGAATCTTTCAACCATTGATTTGAGCTCTCATGTTATTTTGCTTTTTCAAGGATGTTCGCACATTAAAATTTCATTAAAATTTGTGATTCATGTTGTTTTAGTGCAATTGAAACATGATAAATTCTTGAGTCATGTCTGCCAGTGTAAAGGTTTATGAGTGGCCTGGGGAGAAGTTACCAGAAGTACTGCAGACAATCAGAAAAAATAATGCAAGTGGTTCTCAAGCTAGCATGGCCTCATCCATTCTATTACTCCTCCTGTTGCATCAGATACAGTGGATACACTGCAGTGTGTGTTGTGTATTGGCATAGATCATGGCTGTAGCATCATCCATCTTGACTTTTTTCTTAGCTTGTAAATCACAGGATGATTTGAGTTGGAAGGGACTGTAGAGATCATCTAATTCCAGTCCCCTGGCAGAGGGGGGTAAGGACACCTTTTACCCCAGTCAGCCTGGCCTTGAGCACTTCCAGGGACAGGCACTTCCAGGGATGAGCAGGGATGAGCACAGCTTCTCTGGACAACCTGTTTCAGTGCCTGACCACCCTCATAATAAAGAATTTCTTCTGAATATCTAATCTAAACCTACTCTCTTTCAATTTGAAGTCATTCTCTCTTGTTCTGTCAATACATGCCCTTGTTACAAGTCCCTCTCCATCTGGTTTTGTAGGCCCATCTTAGATGTTGGAAGGCTGCTCTAATGTCTCCCTGGAGCCTTCTCTTCTCCAGGTTGAACATCCCCAACTCCATCAGCCTGTCTTTGTATGAGAGGTGCTCCAGCCCTGACATCATCTCAGTGGCCCTTCTCTGGGCTTGTTCTAATAAGTCTATGTCTTTCTTATGCTGGGGGTCACAGAGCTGGGCACAGCACACCAGGCGGGGTCTCATGAGAGCACAGGGGCAGAATCGCCTTCCTTGCCCCGCTTTCCTCGCTTCCTGTGATGCAGTCCAGGGTGTGCTTGGCTTTCTGGGCTGCAAATGCACACTGCCAGCTTCTCTTGAGCTTTTGGTCCACAAACACCCCCAAATCTTTCTCCCCAGGGAAAAAGTCTTGATCCATTCTCCACCCAGTTTGTGTTTGTGCTTGGGATTCCCCTGACCCAGGTGCAGGACCTTGCATTTGGCCTTGTTGAACTTGGATGTTTGCACAAGCCCACCTCAAGCCTGTCAGAGTCCTTCTGGATCGCATCCCTTCTCTCCAGTGTGTTAACTGGATCAAGCAAGGAATTGTTTTCATTTCAAATTTGACAGATATTTCTGCCCTTCCAGCTACTTGTGGAAAGTACATGTGTATACTTTTCTAGCTGAAACATATTTTTCCTAGTCTACTTCCTATACTGTAGATCTTAGCAAGGAGTGATGACACTCCCATCTGGAAATAAGATACACCTCTCTATTTCAAGCTCTACATAATTAAGCAATTAAGCCATGTACTTTTTTTAAATACATAGCTGTTTCCAATTTAAAGCAGAACTACTAGGGTAAAGAGAGTTTACACTTTCATAAGAAATCCTGATGATATCTTAGAATACAGTTAGAATTTAAAGCAATTGTAAATAAAATAAAAGTTTCTCACAAGCACTTCCCTGAAAATTGGAGGTTAAGCTAAGCAGAGTTACTACAGCTAAATTTGAAATTACCTTTTCTAGTTGAAATGAGCTTGGTGAAGAATGTATCTCTTAGTCACTGTTACAGGAAATCAATATCTGATATGTTTTGTTTCTAGAACTTGTGTTTTCTGACTTAGCACACTAAAAAATTTATAACCCAACTAAACCAATTTCTTTTATAAATGCTTATAAAGGTTATTCATCTTTAATGTATTTGTTTAAATTAATGTTCAAATTTTAATATTTTTTCTGAGTTTATGGAATGTAAGTTTGTTGCTTCTGTTATTAAGCTGATTTTCCTGGATGAAGCAATATGCAGTTTTCTCAGTGTAATGACTTTCTTAGTTGAGTAAGTATAAGTAATTGTGCTGGTTTTCCACTACAGTAATATATTTAGAGTGAAAAATATTGTTGTAGACCTGTTACTTGGGAAAGAAGCATTAAAGCTGAATAACTGAAAAGGATGAAGCTGATAGAGATGGCTTTTTTTGTTATGTGATACAGAGGGAATAAATAAATAGGCAACAATACAAGAGCAACAGTATAACAGTGCATAAATGACCCCTTGAAAATACTAGCTGAAATAATTTTTGTGTTGTAGTTGAATGCATGATGTATTAGATCTTTTCAGAGAGAAAACAACAACCTCCTATTGCTGATTGGGGTGTAAAGCCCTGAACTTTGGTTATTGTGAGGGTTAGAGAGCTTTATAAAATCTGTTTGTCTCAAATGAAGAGACCACGACATATCCAGAAGAAAATTAAGAGCCATATTTGTTGACAAAATTGATCTTGCAGAAAAAAAAAGAATAGACAGAAATGAAGCTGAGTTTTAGAAGATCAGGGAAATTCAAGAACATCTTTTGGGAGCCCCTGAAATCCAGTGTGTGTTTTGAGGAGTACACAAATGTAGACAGGAATTGAAGCAAAATCACAAGGAAGAACGAAGTGGCAGCAGAGGAGGATAAACAGAATGTCAACATGTACAGGCAGAAAATGCTTTGGGGAAAATTACCCACATGTACCATATTTTTGGTAGGTAAAGAAGAATGCAAAAGTTAACTATTTAATACAAGGAGAATTGAGCTTATTAGTTCATACTGTTTGAAAATCTTTTCTGAGTTTCTCTTCCCCTCTCCCCTAGTTTTACTCAGAGGTGTTTGTCTTGTCTGGTCTCAGACAAAGGCATCCAGACCTGAGTATATGGATATTCCCTGCTGTCCTGGTTCAGGGCAAATTTGGGAGAGAACCCCCAGAGGGGCTCCTCTAGAAAAGCAGATTCAATTGGCCCCTCCCCTCAACCAGTTCGGGAGAAAATACCTCCTTGGAGAAAAGTGGAAAAAACCTGTTTATTAAACAATAAAACCTAAACAATATTAATCAATAAAACCCCTTGCTGCTCCAAAAGAGATGACAAACTCAGAAAAGTCCCCTCCCTAGGTTGCCGTTCAGCTCACTCAGTCTCTTATCAGTCTCTTATCAGTCCCTCTGGTGCTGGAAATGCCGCAGCCCAGGCCTGGCCCGGTGGCCCCAGGTGAGAGCTGCCGGTGCTCTGCTGGGTGTTCAGTCCAGAGCAGGTTTAAACATGTCCAAAGAGAAGGAAAAAAAAACCCACAGTCCAGGGAACTTCTTTGCCTCAGCTAGCTAAAACTAACTAAAAAAAGAAGAACTCTGTCCCACTGTCTGTCCATCCGCAGACAACACAGTCCAGGAGCAGAAATGTGGAGGAGTGAGTGCAGTGTCTGAAAACAAGCTGCAGCTTCTTCTCTCCCCCCTTCACTCTCTGGAACAAGGCTTAAAGGTGCAAAACTTATTATTCAGCATAAACAGAACAGATGACTGGGGCTAAAAGCATCATATCAACCCAAGACACCTGCTACAGGCAGCACTGGTACTGGGAGTCAATATGGATGGAGAAAGGATATTTTGTTATTTTGAAGTTTGGTTTAATTCTGATTTGCAATAAAACTCAAAATATCTAAAATTATCTGTGAATATGCTTTTAGCCTCTAAGAGCTCTTGGTTTTTGCACTTTTCTCTTTGGTTTGAAGAGATTTGGGATCAAGTGCCTCTGTATTGGCCCAGTTTTGAGAAATTGGTATGCTTTAATGAGAAGGGATTTGTGAAAAAGTTTTACTACTGAATCTAGGGTTTCAGTTACATGTAAGAAGGTTTGTTTTCTTCTGTTAATATTTCTATCTAAATTCCTATTATGAATAGCAAGGTTCTTGTATTGAAGCAGAAATTATTTTGCACTGTGATTCATGATGGTAGAAACAAGATTAAGGAGTAAGGAGATTTTTTTTCTGCCTGTGCAGGTTGCAAGATCAGACTAACTGAGCAGTATTATTCCTAACTCATTGGTTACTTGAATTACTTATATTGGTTATTGCTCAGGATATACAAAGGCTTTCCTTTCACAGTGACAATTGAAAGGCAATGGCTGAGGCATCCCATCTTCTGATTTCCTCCCTTCTCAGTGTGAAAGCTTTGACAGATCATAAGAAGAGTGTGTTTAGTGGATGTGATGGATGTTTTTGCCTCATTTATGATTTAAGAATGATTTTAGGTAGCTTGATGTGATGTGTGGTTCTTATGCAATTTCTGCATTAACATATCCTACTCTTAACAACTCCATTGCAAGAGACAAATGTCTTCTTACTATTGCATCTCTTCTTCCCTTTGTACTCTTCCCTTTACGCTTTTTCTCTTCATGCATTCTCTTTATCCAGCAGCCCTTTCCTCATTCCTTTTGATTTCCCTTCTCTGTTGCTTCTCCCTGACACTTCTTTTCCTTACATCATTGTCTATCCATTTAAGATCCTATCACTATAACTCCCATATGCCTAAATCAGCTCTATTCCATCTGATCAACTTTCTGGTTCCTCTACCTGTAACAGGTTGGCAGAGCAGGGCCCAAAGTTAAGTGCTAAGCAGGAGTAAAACAGAGCAGCAGGAAACGTCATGACCAGGGATCTCACCCTAGACAAAGAGTGAGTTAATTTAAAGGCGAAAGCCGCACGCCTTATTTACAGATTCCAAATGCTTGTGTAAAGACTGGAAGCTTTCAGTCCTTCCTTTTGAAATGTTGCTTCAAAACAGGAAACTTCTTACATTTGTTTTAGAACACTTGCAGGTTACCAGCCTGTATGTTTTTAATGAAAATCTCAGAAATGGCCTTTTCTGATGGCAGAATTGGCTCTCTGGCCTCTGCCCACTCGTCAGTGAAATTACTTTTCATGTCTACCTTGTAAATCTTACTTTTGCTAAACATCTCAGACTGTCTAATTTTTATGCTAGTAATCTCCTAATAACCAGCTTTCTTGCTGACTAAAACTATTACTTTTCCTTTGCTTCAGGAAAGGATGTAGGAATTATTTTCTTACTTTAGCCACCTAAATAAAGACTCACTGGCCATCAGTTAGGAAGGCCTAAGGACAGCTTTTGAACATCTGTAAAAAGCATGTATCAAAATTTAAAGTCTTCTGCTTTGTGTTTGCCTCCTGAGCTCTGGTACATTTTTGCATGGGATCAGGCTGATTTCTGTTTGGTACTCCTCCATGCTCTCATTTTAGATGAGGAATAAAGTCCGGTTGTGTGGAATTGGGATTTTTAGAGGGAAGGACGAAGGGCAGCTGCTGAGCTCTGTTCTTCTAAGATAAATGTTATTTTAAAGAACAGCTGAATTATTTAACATATAACTCCCCATACTGAATACTAATGGAAAGCTTAGCCTTTAAAATGAAAGAATAATGAATAGGTTTTTATAACTGAATAACATTGCATGAGTTATTACTATATCTTCCTTCCCTTCCCTTGGCAGACTTAGTGGTGATCTGAAATGCTTGGTTGCCTGTTAATTATTTGTGCTATTCCCATTGTATAATAGGCTGTGTTATTTTCTGTCATTGTGAAAGTTCTTCCAAAATCACTGAAGTTAAAACTGAATTAAATATCTCCAAAAGATACCACCAAATAAAATGTCTCCATGATTTGTCTCATTAAGCAGTGCCAGTTTGTCATAAATAATCCTATATAATTGGAAAGCCTTTTCTTCCACAGTATGTGTTTTATCAAATGGTGTGTAAATCTTTAATCATAGGCATAGTCACTTCTTGGCTCATTTCTGAAGCACAGATATCCTGTTTATCAGTGATGGAGTAACAATTATTGTCATGTATTTCTGGTGCAATAGCAAGTAATGGCTTCAGACAGACTCAGATATACCAAATATACTCTCAATACCAAAGCAGATATATAAAGGCTTAGGAAGAGTCATATAATAGCACAGATTTTTGCTTCTAACAAATACATGTTTCTGGATTTAGTTTTCTATTTTTGTAGTGATTCATGTAAGATTTGGAGGCAATGGAATGGAGCAGACTATTTCAGCTGTAAGGGACCTACAGTCCAACTGCCTGACCACTTCAGGGCTGACCAAAAATTTAAGCATGTTATTAAGCAAATTGACCAAATGCTCCTTAAACAGTGACAGCTCTGGGGCATTGACCACCCCTCTAGGAAGCCTGTTCAATGTTTCATCATCCTCTCAAGTACTTAAATACATCCTGATGTCCAATTAAAAGCTCCCTGGCACAGCTTTGAACTGTTCTCACACATCCTATCACTGGAAGAAGACATCAGGAATAGTTTTCATCAGTCTTTTGTGTTGATCCACATTACTAAAACCTTTCATCTTTAGAGTATCTTTTTGGTAAATGTGATTTCTTCTGTAAGAGTAATGTTCCTGACTGAATCTGTTGCTGGTCAGGGGATGCTGTTGTCATATCAGTATGCACTTTTTGTGCAGTTGTAGGTTTTCCTGTAACAGAGAACTTGCTGTCAATCTCCTGAAATGCCACTGAGCTTTGCAACTCTTTTCTGCCTATGAATAGTTGTTATATTCAATTTCTATGGCAATGTTCCTTGCAACTCATCTCTTAAGTAGCTATTCCTATCTCAAATACACAATTTTTTTCATATGCTTTACAAACATACCCAAATATATTAGCAATACACAATATTTCTTTGAGGAGTTTTCTGTGACTATACAAGTAAAACTTTTATACCGATTCAAGTTTGTCTTTGCTCACTTGGGGTGACTTGTTTTCTACTTTTTTTTTAATCAAAAAACTAGAAAATTAAGAAATGCTAACCCAACACCAGTAATTAAGGTCTTATTAAATTAATTACACCTTATTTAATTAAATTGTTAGACTCCTAGTTCCAAGTACCATGATGAATGTAGCAGATTTTTATTATTTCCACTTTCCAAAAACCTGCGATAAC